>NC_061509.1:52046986-52064448 GCF_022539505.1 Lolium rigidum
GTCCTATATGCCATTAGAAGTAGTATCAACTATTTTTACGGTGCCATTGCCTCACGTATTCTATATTATTGCTGCTTTCACATCACCCCTGTTACTAGTGCTTTTCCAGGTGCAGCTGAATTGACAACTCAGTTGTTAAGGCTTATAAGTATTCTTTGCTTCCCCTTGTGTCGAATCAATAAATTTGGGTTTTACTTCCCTCGAAGACTGTTGCGATCCCCTATACTTGTGGGTCATCAGCGGTTCTCCTGGTGGTAATGGCGCGGCTGGGCGGTGCCTAACGCGGTCGGGAGCATGCGACGGTCGGCGCGGCCGTGGCGGCAGGCGTCGATGATGGCGACGGCTACAGCGCTCGCGCGGGCAAGGGAGCATGTCTGGCGGGTAGCTATCGTCCTGGTGAACACGTGGGAGAAAGGAGAGGGTGAGTGGAGGGCTGAGTCGACGGCGTTCGACGATGCTCTGTCGTGTCCAGGGCGTGTCCATGCGCGCCCTGGCACGTTCTGGGTGTCGCGGACATGGCGCGTTCCAGGCGCTGCGGTGCTCCTCTCCGACCATGGCTAGTTTAGGCGTGACTAGGAGAGTGAGGCTTGTCTACTAGACATGGTTAGATAGGCCAGAGGTGAGAGAGGGAGTAGGGTGGCAAAGTGAGTGCATGGCATGGCCGGCATGGCAATGCCCTTGCCAAAATGTGGAGGCAGAGGGGACAGCAATGCATGGTATGGCTAGAGGAGGGGCTAGGGCACTACGTGTGAGCATTTGGGGAAACAAAGTTAGGCCAAACCCTGTTTGAAATAGTGGTTTATGTTTTATTTGGTCTCTGCCCACCAAGTGTTCGACACAATGGCCGCAAGAAGAAAATTTTCAAATTTTGAAATGAAATTTGGTGGAGTTGATTCATATGCTAGATGGCACACAGTAGTGGTGGTGGTGTGCAAAGTTGAGTCGGGTTGCAAGATTTCAAAAAGTGTATGATCTTGTTTTTGTTTCAAGGTTGCTACTTTGCTTTATCATAATTTGAATTTGGGCAAGAATTTGCAGGGGTGTGTTTTACCAAATTTGTTCACCTTGATGTGGTCTTGGATGAGGTGCAAAGATTTGAGGTTGTTTAGTTTAAAAATCTCTTAATACAGAGGCTCAAAGTAGGTGTCATGTTATAATTGGCAGATTTGACCATTATCTCATGTGAGCTCATTTTGAATTCTAATTTGATTTGATTTGAGTTTCTTTGATTCAAAAAGTGTTCTTAAGTGTTTAGTAACATTCTCCAACCAATGACACAATCCAAATTGGCCTAGGTTAAATATTTACAAAAATGGCCATAAGCCTCACATGTGAATTCATGTTTTTATTTTATTTTCTTTTTCTTTGACCAAAGGTCATGGTTTTGGATTCCTTGAGTGTTGGGTTAAGTATATTAATGGTTTCCAGTAATTTTGGTAATTTAAAGGTGGCATAAGACAAGAATTGCATTTTTGCTATATGCCCACATATGACCCTATGTATATTTTTATTTCCTGGTTGTTTCACCTTTGATTTAGTTGATGATTACTAGGTTGGGTTTTTTTGAGGTTTTTCAAGTCATTTAAACAAGGTAGAATATGGCATAGTTGATTATTTGCAAAGATAGCTATTTGTTCTCATATGCTTTTTCTCTTATTTTTATTTGTTTCTCTTTGATGTTGAAAAAGGTAGGGTTTAGGGTTTAAGATCATTTCCAAAAATATTTCAACAAACACTCATGGCAAGAATCATCACACACATGCATGAGCACTATGCTCCTAACTTAGTTTATTAAAAGTTTTTGTTGGTTCCAAAAATTTGGAAATAGGAAAATGAATGTTTCTTTGTTTTGAAAAATTTGGGGTGTTACAAACCCTTCCCCCTTAAACAAATCTCGTCCCGAGATTTTAAGAAAAGTTAGGCTCCTAAAAGAGATTGGGCAGTTGGATTAACAGAAAAACATACTTGGCATGGCCTGAGGTGCTTCCTGTGCTTCTGTTGCATTCATGTGGTAGAGGCGGCCGTTGCGGTTGTTCGGGTTCCTTTTTGCTGCAAAGCGGCGCTGTTCTTCGGGCGAGTGCAGCGGTATTGGGGGCAGTCTTGGCTAACCTTTTGGGGCACTCATTGGAGTAGTGACCCACAATTCCACATTCATAACAAGTTATGGTTGACTTGTCCTTGGGGGTGACGGGAACAGCGTTACTTCCAGTCCTTGGGGCAGTATTGGGGTTGTTGTTGTTACCACTGGGGTGGTTGTTGTTGTTGTGGTTGTTGTTGTTGTTGTTGCCTCCGGGCTTCGGGGGTCCTCCATTGTTGTTGGTGTAGCTTGGGCGGTATGTCTGAGCAGGGGGCTTGTTGTATCTAGGGGCAAATCCTCCAGATGAATTGTTGCGGTACTTCTGGGCATTGCTGGACCCATTCTGGTTCATCATACGGCGCTCGCGGTTCTCGTTGGCTTGGTGAAACTTCCCTTCCATCTGGATGGCGGGGTCCACCAGGGCTTCTAGGTTAGCAAAGGGAATGTTGACCAGCACAGTCTGCATCTCGCCGTGCAGTCCGTTCAAAAATCTCTCCTTCCTCTTCTCGTTGGTGTTGGTCTCATCGGGGGCGTACCTTGACAAAGTGAGAAATCTGTCGCGGTATTCCACCACGGACATCCTTCCTTGCTTGAGTTCCCGGAACTCGTCTCTCATCTTCTTGATCAGTCCTTGGGGCACGTGATACTTGCTGAACTTGATCTTGAAATCTTCCCAAGTCATCATTTGTCCTTCATTGCACGGGCACTTGTCCACCAGGCTCTAGCAGGTCCTGACAGGTAGTGGGTGGCGAACAGTACTTTTTCTGCGGCTTCTACTCCCGCAACTTCTAGGTTGTTCTCCATTGTCTAGAGCCAGTCATCAGCATCGAGTGGCTCTTCTGTCTTGCTAAACATAGGAGGGTTGGTGTTCTGAAAGTTCTTGAGTTTTGATCCAGGGTGATCATGGTTTCCATGGCCTTGGTTGTTGTTAGCAATCTGTTGCAGTGCAGCTAGGTTGGCTTGTCTTTCAGCTCTCTCATTCTCCCGATCTGCCATCAGGGTCTGCAGCAGTTGCATCATTGCGTCTTGGCTGCTGTTGCGAGTTGGAGGGGCCATCTGAACATTTGAGGTAGATCATGAGATAAGAGGGAAATTTCTATGGTTTGTTTGGGTTAAAGTTCAAAAAGTTTCAAAACTTGAGTAGTGTTGAGGGGGTAAAAACCAACAACACTTTTTCATTCATACCAAACATCACACATTACAAAGCTAACACACCGTTGGTTTTAAGAACCATTCATTCGTTCTACGATACAAGGGGACCGATACAAACTCACACCTACGGAAGTGATCAAGTGAAACTACTACTCATCATCCATATCTATCGGGGTGTAGTCATCCTCTCCGGCCTCCAGAAACTCATAGTCTTCCATATCAGTGTTCTCATCTTCCTCGAAATACTCATCATCACTCAGGAAGGCTGCTCCTCCCTGAATGTCTTCACCTTCTTCTTCTAGCTCCATCAACTGGTCCTCTTGGGCCTTGACAGTTGCCTCCAAATATACTATCTTTGCGCGGAGGCGCGCAATGGTAGCGTCCTTCTTGGCACGCTGCTGGCGGAGTGTCTTGCACTCATGGGCAAGGATCCTGATGGTGTCGGTCTGCTGCGCTATGTGGGCGTGAGTCTGGTTGGCGTAGACGCGACAGTTGTCCAGCTCCTTCTGGGTCTCGTGCAACATAAAGTCCAGGTGCTCCACGTGATACTTCAGCTCCGGGTGGGGTGACAGTGCCCTGGGTCCTCCGATGGAGTCATGCCTTGCAAAGTGAGCAAAGCGAGTCCCATAAAGCTCAGTCACATGCTACCCACACAGACGGGCAAGTGCTTCCTGCATGGCTCTAGCTAGTCCATCTAGCCAGTTGCTTTCCATGACAGAGAAATGGTATTGATACCAAAGATTAAGCAACCACAAGATCTTTCTCAATATCGGTCGATTGCACTATGTAATGTATTAGTACAATACAAGACTGCATCGAAGGTGCTTGCACTTTGGTTGATTCAGTTGAGACCGGTGTTGGAGGAGATTGTCTCGAAGGAGCAGAGTGCGTTTGTCCCTGGTCGGTTGATTACCGACAAATGTCATTACGGCCTTCTAGAGTATTCACTATTTCAAGATGAAGGAAGGTAAGAGTGGAGCATGTGCTATAAAACTCGATATGGCGAAAGTCTACGATCGGATGGAGTTATGAAGAAGCTAGATTTCTCCTCAACTTGGGTTAACTGAATCATGAACCTAGACCGTATTCTTTTGGCAAGGGTTAATGGCCGGTTTTCTGAGTATTTTAAACCCACCACGGGTATTAGGCAGGGGGCCCTATATCCCCTTACCTTTGTCTACTATGTTCTGAAGGCCTAAGCTATCTCTTAAATATTCTGGACCTCAATATTTGTCACCTGGTATTAGAGTCGGAATTCATGCCCCGTGGCTGTCACATTTGTTGTTCGTAGATTACTGAGTGGTCTTGGCTCAAGCCTCAGCGAGCGGTGCTACTAGATCACATAATATTCTTGAAACTTATAGGATTGGATCGGGGCAGCTGGTAAACCAAGCCAAATCAGCTGTATTCTTCAGTGCTAATTGCACTTATGAGATGAAGCTGGAGGTGCATGAACTATCTGGTATTGAAGCGGAAGCGCTGGTAGAAAAGTATTTGGGGTTACCGACTGCACGGGGAAGATCGAGTGATGACCAGTTTGAGCATATTATTACTAAGTTAAAGGATTTGGTAAATAGTTATGTGGCAAAGAATTTAAGTGGAGCAGCGAGAGAAGTGTTGGTGAAGGGAATTTGCCAAGCAATTCAAACATATTCAGTGAGATGCTTTCGGTTGTCAAAGAAGATGTGCAAAAGGATCACCAGTACTGGCTAGGTTCTGTTGGGGAGGATATGAGCAAAACAGAAGGGAAGAAATGGTCGGACATGGCGATTCCTAAAGCTTCAAGAGGGATGGGTTTTACAGATTTTCAGTTGTTCAACCAGGCCATGCTAGCTAAGCAAGGTTAGCGTCTTATTAAAAAAAAACCAGACTCGTTGTGTGCCAAAGTTTGCGAGGCAAATATTACCATGGATCATATTTCCTATCAGCTACAAAGAAGAAGAATTCTTCCAATATGTGGCGGGCTATTCTGCATGGTAGAGAAGCCTTACAAAAAGTACTAATTAAAATGGTGGGTGACGGCAAAATTATCCGGACTTTCGATGATCCTTGGATAGCAACAAACAATAATGGATGTCTCTTGTGTAAGCCTATAGAGGCTAAAGTTGTAAGGGTTGAAGAGTTGATCGATAGTGATCAAATGTGTTGGTCTGAAGAGAAATTGGAGGTAAATGTGATGGCATAAATAGACGTTATGTATGTCAAAATCCGTTAGGACGGCTTGCCGGATGAGTAGGATTGGACACATGGAGGTAATGGATTTTTCTGTACGGTCTGCGTGGATATAGACCAAAACATGTTGAAATAAATTACGAAAACTTCCACTTCCACCAAAGTGTGTGCCTTCTAGTGGAGAGCGATTAAAGGTTGTGTACCATCTGGACAAGTTCTCAAGTACAGACATGTAGAGGGCTTTGTGAAGCATGTGGAAGGCGGTTCAGCCGGTGGAGGTGGTGTGCTTTCTTCCTCCTCTTGGGAGGGATGGGGGGGGGGGGGGACAGCAGCCGTGCTTGCCCCCTCCTCTTTTCCCCATCTCCAACAGTTAAAGGACAGAACCAGTGGCCGGACTTTTGCCCGTGGCCATGAGTGACCATAGGCTAGCAGCGTCCCAAATTAACACCAGGAACAATTCAACCCAGTTTTCAACTAACTTGGTGCCTACATGTAGTAGTTCTCGACACATTATTTGTTTTGGATGACATGCCCACCAACACAAACGTCATTGAGAATTTAGGAGTGTAAATAAGTGAGAGTATTCATGCTTCTATTTCCTTCTTTTGTAAGGCCTTGTGCGAACATGTAACACCGCGTAGATCAAAACCGAATTGAATTGGCCTCAATGGTACAAAGCACGATAGCTCACTTGAACAGAAAAATCACGATCTAGCTTAGCATCTCCGGGTGTGAGGTGAGCACTTAACAACATGAACTGAATAACTAGCTCATAGTTCAGTGCAGAGCTAGGTCCCTGGAACGGTGCTAATTCGACACTCATACTAGCTGGCTACTGAACTTTACAGTGACCGAGCACACAAAACTCTAGTGAGCTGAGCTTAAACAATGAAATTTTGGCAAAAGATACCACCATACCCAATTCATTGACAAAAAAGACCACCTCCGATATGACGGCAGAGCCCCCAGGCGACACGTGGCAAGATGCCGCCGGGAGCGGTGGCGGCAGGGCATGCCGCATGTGCAAGTGGCGGCACGTTAGCAGCTGAAGCTTGTTGTACTGTGATCCGAAATCAGTTTACCTGTTGTACTATGGAAGGAGTCCTAACGGACTACGGCGTGCCAACCGTGCTAGACGTAGCACATCTACAACTCTATTTCGTGTTCCCCAAGAAAGAGAGTTGTTTGCCCCTATATATAGTCCCAGGTAGTCATAGAATAGATGAGAGAGAGTTTCTCCATATTGATAGCACGTAGAGGGTCTATCCTCTCGTGTATTGTAATACTCCTCCAATTATAGTGAGAGCGCCGCCGTGCGTTTCGTGGTTTTTCCCGTTTGGGTTTTCCACGTAAAAATCTGTGTTCTTGTTCTTCGTTTGATCTACTTTTATTTGCGCGGTTTTGTAACAAGTGGTATCAGAGTACAAGGTTTCAAGATCTATCCGCTGCCCCGGGAGAATTTCCGTTGCTCCTGGGGCAGCACCGCGCAGTATCTTTTGGATCTACAGCCGCAGTTTTCGGTATCAAGTAGTTTTATCAGATCAGAGCTACGGTTGGTTTTCGTGAGATTGGATCTACAAATTCGTCGCATGGTTCGTCGGGGCCTTAGCTCGCCGGGATCGACAAGATTTCGGCCGAGCGATTTGCAGCGTGGTCCGTCCAGCGCTACTTCGCCGAGACCGACAGAATTTTCAAGTTGATCGGATCCTCCGATTCGTTCGTTTGGCTGCGTTCAAGTTTGGCTCCGTGACTCCGTCTCGATCCTCAAGTCGGCTGCGTATCAAGCGGCCGTGTAAAGCAGCAGACAAAAGTTGAAGCTGCACACCACGATTGATCAACCAGTATTGATCTATCAACCACCACACGGATCAAGTCCCAAAGTAAAGTAAGTCTGGGATTGTTCACCGTGAGGCATTAATCTGTTAAGGATCAAGTATTGAGGGAAAAGCAGCAGCGTGTATCAGGTCCCGATTTGCTCTTTCAAGATGGAGGAGATATGCTTCCCTAGCTCTCGTCAAGTTCCCAGGCAAGGTATGCTAGTTCACGTGAAGTTACGAATACTGGTTCAGATTTATTTTTTGACTCTCCGTATTGCTACGTCCATCCAAGACACTATCAGATGCTACCTTTTTCCAGTTTTTTTTTTGCTCTGCAGTTTTAATTCTACATAGAATTTTTCTGTGGCTTGTACTACTTTGTGATCACAGTTTTATCGATTCATGGATATCATGAAGTACGATGTTCAGCTGTTATTTTATGACACAAGGTTTTTCCTATAGCAAGCTAAGATGCGAGCATTGTTTGGCGCAAGCCGATTTTAAGGATGCACCGGATAGTTTTGAGAATAAGTGTTTTGCTGTTTGGACTTACAAGGAGAAAAGAAAGAATTCTTGCGCCCACCTATGATCGATGATTTGCCGCTGGTATGATTATCGTTTTATAGAAGTTTGGTGATTTGTGGCCTGCCGGGAGATATTATGGATGCAAGTTTCAGATGTTATGTTGCTGCAATTACATGAACACAATTCAAGAAAAAAAAATGGAGGAGGTAAATTTTATGCCTGTTGGTAGCCAGCATTATACTCTTTGCTCTCCGAGTTTTTGCTGTTATACATGTGAAGGTTTTGCTTTGTTACTTAAGTTCGTGATGAAGATTATTTGAGGTGCAAGGAGATTGTTTTCTGCTAGATACTACAATATTTAGTACTGTAAGTTTCAGTGCAATTCAGTTGTCTATGCTCTTTCAAGAGGGATCTATTGCAGAGTTGAAGCTCCGTTGCATGTTGAGGTTCTTTCATCCGACAGTTGTTCTACAGAGACAGTTTTGACCATGTCATGGATTTTTCATTAACCTTTAAGTCGGTAGTTTTTGGTGTACGTGATGCCCTTCGTACCATATGCTCTTGTATGAGTATTTTTGCCGAGGTTTGTGCTTCTGTTTGTAGCACGTTCAGATTCCATGAGATGAGTTCTTCACAATGTTATGTGCACGAAGATGTTGCACTATGAGCTATGCGCTTGTTCAGGCACCACAGGAGATATGATGACTTATGTCATTTGATGTTTGAGCAGTTTCAGTTTTTTGGAGGTCAGTGACACAGACTCAGACTTTAATTGGATCTTATGGGAGACCCAAGTTCGTTCGTCTGCTTTGTTGACAGCTGTGTTGTTTTCTAGACGACCTATCATTGATTTGCTCAATTTGACTTCATGAGAAGTTTATTAGTCCTATGGACGTTTCAAGGCACAAGGTTTACTTGTGATGACTTTAGTTGAGGAGTTGAATGCTATCTATGACTGTTGCAAGGGATTTCGGCTCAAGGTGGAGTTTGTTGTACTGTGATCCGAAATCAGTTTACCTGTTGTACTATGGAAGGAGTCCTAACGGACTACGGCGTGCCAACCGTGCTAGACGTAGCACATCTACAACTCTATTTCGTGTTCCCCAAGAAAGAGAGTTGTTTGCCCCTATATATAGTCCCAGGTAGTCATAGAATAGATGAGAGAGAGTTTCTCCATATTGATAGCACGTAGAGGGTCTATCCTCTCGTGTATTGTAATACTCCTCCAATTATAGTGAGAGCGCCGCCGTGCGTTTCGTGGTTTTTCCCGTTTGGGTTTTCCACGTAAAAATCTGTGTTCTTGTTCTTCGTTTGATCTACTTTTATTTGCGCGGTTTTGTAACAAAGCTTCTCCGTCCGTCACCGTTTGGGCATGCGGGCCATGCCGCCCCTGGCTCCGGCGGTAGGGTGACTTGGCACATGCCTCCACTGCTGGTGGCGGCAAGGCCCACCACTGCACGTACGGAAGGAGCCAGTCACGTATTTTCAGTCACAGGAAAGACACAATCTCGCTTGCCGTTAGTACTCAGGGCATCTCCAACCGGCCGACCCAAACGGACGCGCTGGGCCGTCCGTTTTGGGCCGTTTGCGTGCCCGAGCGGACGCGCGGACGGTGCCCCGCGTCCGCGCGTCCGTTTGGGTCGCGCGCTGCGCCCAACGCGCCAGATTTGGGTCGCGGCGCCCCATGGTATGTTTTCCTTGTAAAATCACTAGAAAACGCAAAATAAATTATAGAAAAAATATATAAAATAGTTGAAATGCTCTAAATGTATTATACATTACATAGTCCATGTAATCAAGGATAAAGTATTATTCAAATAAAATGAAGAAACGATACAAAATGCTCTAGGCTCCTTCATCATTGTTGTTTGCAGCATTGTTGCCTACATGCTGCCACATGTGCTCGACCAAATCAGCCCTGAAGCTGGTTGTGTACAGCTAGATCTCGAATTTCATGGTGCGCATGAAGAATGTCCTGGAATGATGCCGGAGCACGTTGAGGAGTAACCAACTCTCCTTGGCCGTCCCATTCATTATCAAAGAGTGAATCATCCCGCTCTACCTCAACAATCATGTTATGCATGATTACACAAGCGGTCATCACCTCCCACAGAGTTTGCACATCCCAGGCTCGGGCAGGGTGTCTGACGATAGCCCAACGAGCTTGGAGGATGCCAAACGCCCGCTCGACATCTTTCCGGGCTGCCTCCTGCTCTTTGGCAAACCTTGCCTCCTGCTCCGAGCTGGGGTTTCGGATTGTCTTCACGAGTGTAGCCCAAGGTGGATAGATACCATCAGCAAGGTAGTACCCCTTGGTGTAGTGGTGGCCATTGATCTCAAAATCCACATCAGGGACTGACCGTACGCTAGCCTATCAAACACCGGAGAGCGCTGCAGCACATTGATGTCATTGTGCGAGCCAGCCATTCCGAAGAATGAGTGCCAAATCCATGTGTCATGGGAAGCAACAGCTTCAAGAATGACCGTGCACCCCTCAGAATGGCCGCTGTATGACCCCTGCCAACCAAAGGGGCAGTTCTTCCACTCCCAGTGCATGCAGTCTATGCTGCCAAGCATCCCAGGAAACCCCACGGAAGCGTTGATCGACAACGGACGAGCTGTGTCCTCCGCATTTGGTTGCCGGAGGTACTCGTTCTCCGAACGAACCGATCACCGCTCCGCAGAACCCGTACATCGATTCCAGGCCGGTTGACTCACTCATGCGCGTGTACTCATCTACGAAATCACCGGCAACGCCATATGCGAGCATCCTAATCGCTGCCGTGCATTTCTGGTACGAAGAGAGGCCTACCTTGCCAAGTGCATCCACTTTCGCACAGAAGTAGTCGTCGTAGATCTTGACGCCATCCATTATCCGGCGGAACAGCGGCCTGTTCATCCGAAAACGACGGCGAAACAAGTGCGGCACGAACAATGGATTGGGTTGGAAGTAGTCGTTGTAGAGCTGGTCGTGGCCGCGTTCTCTTTTGCGGTCCAAGGCGGCCGCGCGCCCGGCAAGGACCCCCGGAACACGGGGATCTGCGAGACAATGTGCTCGTGGATGAGCACCGCAGCATCCGTGAAAAATTCGTCGTCGGACTCCTCTTCTGACGACGTGTCGATGAAGTTCTTGAAGTAGTACTCGTCGTCGCTGTCCACCATGATCTGAAAAGGGACACATATTAGTTCGAGCTTTTGAACGAACACCTCGCAGGCGGAGGCGATCCAAATGCTTCTCTAGGGACCCGCAGCCATGGCCGTCTCAGCCGACTTGCGGTCTGGAAACACGGTGCAGGAGGGCTCACCTCCGGCGGAAACGGCGCAGCTGCGAACGGCGGGAGGTGTCGCGACGGTGAGAGGACAACAACGCCGGCGCCGGCGTCCTCCGACTCTGCTACGACGCGGCGATAGCAGCGTATGACCTCGACCTATGCTTCCGCCCGCTTGCCGGCGTCTCGACGACGATGGCCGGCGTCGACGCGCTCCGAAATCGCCGGTCCGTGGGTGGCGGCGGAGCGGGTGGGGAGATGTGTGCGGCGGCCTTGTGTTTTGGGTGGCAGACGGGCGGGCCAGGGCGGACAAGGGGAGGACGCGAGCGACCAGCCTTTCGCGTCCGCGGCCACGCAAACCCGGCCAAGATTTGGGCCGGGTTTGGGTCGTCCCGGACGCCGCGGCCATCCGTTTTAGGGATGGGTCCGCGCGCTGGGCCGCGTTTTTGTCCGTTTCGACCCATCCGGACGCGCGGGCGCGGGATGGGTCGCCCGGTTGTAGATGCCCTCAACTATGGCGCGCGATAGCCACAGCACAGCGACGCGATGGAACATGCAGCAGCATAAGGGCATCTCCAATCTCTAGCGGCGCGACGTATTTCGGACGCCCAAAAGTGGTGGCGAGCGTCCGTTTGCATCGCCCCGTGGACATGTTTTATCCGCTCGTCCGTTTGCGTCTGGGTGTGCTTCCACTGGAGCGGCCCATTTTTTTAAATTGCAACATAGTACAAACATTGAAAGTAGTACATAAAAATGCATAAAAACTATACAAAGTAGATCTATAGGCCTATATTACTTGCTTCCTGACGGGCCGGCACCGTCGTTGCCTCGCTCCGTCGCCTGCTTCTCCGCCGCCTCCCGCGCGGTCGCTATGGCTCGGTGCGCCGCCGCGTCCTCTTGCAGGCACTGCTCCAGCCTCGCGTTGGCGGCCACGTCCTTGAGCGTCTCGAAAGACTCGACGAGGGCCCGCTGCTCCGCCGCCTTCTCCTCCGGCGTCGGCGCATCAGGGTCATCGGAGGACCAAGATATCTCCGAGTCGGAGTCCTCGGCTGCAGCGGCAGCCGCCAGCCTGCGCTGTTCCAGCTCCGCGTCCAACGCCGCGTGGCCCGCCAGCTCCTCCTCTGCTTCCTGCGCCGCGAGTGCCAGGGCCGCGGCGTCCCTGACCGGGTGGAGGAGATCTGTGCTATCTTCGGAGTCGAACTCCTTGGAGGAGCTCGACGCCGGAGGAGGTGGAGGTGGAGGCGCGGCAGCCTGGCCGCGTCCGGCGCTGCTCATGGTGGATCTGCTTGAGAGGAAGCGGCGCTACGGTAGCGGCGGCTAGGGTTTGTGGGGAGGAGATGAGATGCTCGCGCCCCTGTATATATAGCGCGGAGGCAGGGCGACGGCCGCGCCACGCGTGGCATCGCCATTACTACGTGCGCAGAGGTAGGCGACGGCCGCGCGCCACGCGAGGCATCGCCATTAACGCGGCCGCAGACTGCCGAAGCGACGCCTCGGTGCCAGTACTGGCGGAGAAGACGCATCGACGCTGCGCACGCTCGCGGAAGCCGAGGCACGCCATTAACGCGGCCCTGCAAAGGCTGCAGCGCGCCGCCCGGAAGTAATGCCGCGGAAGACGAAGCAGTTGTGCCGCTGCCAGGCGGGCCCGTGCGAGGACCGAGCGGACATTTTCCGCGACCGCCGAGCGTCCGTGGAGAAGCAAACCTGACGCATATTTGGGCCAGGTTTGCGTCTCCGCGGACGGCCCGGTCACTTTGCGTCGCCCCGCTGGAGGTGGTGCCAGATGCATTTCCGGTCACGGCGGACACAAACGGTCGCTGAGCGTCCGTTTGCGTCGCGCCGCTGGAGATGTCATAAAGATATTAAGGCCATCTCCAGCGGCGCGACGCATTTTAGCGTCTAGAAATGTCCGCGCGCGTCCGTTTGCATCGGTTGAAATGGTCGAAATCGATCGCGCGTCTGTTTGCGTCGGGGGTGGCTCCAGCGGCACGACGTATTTTTTGGCCGAATCAATTTTTTTAACATGAAAACATAATTTACATAGTTTAACACAAGAAAATAAACCCATGGATGCGGCTGTGGAGGAGGAGCCCAGGGGTTGTACGGCGGCGGTTGTGGCGCGGCCGAGTCCTGACGCGCCTGTCGAAGGGCTTCATCCTCCAACAGGCCCAGCGGCATGACGACGGTGACGTAGCGGGGCAGCGGCAGCTGCACAGGTGGGTCGTCGTAGTCGTCGTCGTCGTAGTCATGGTCGTCGTGGTCGTCGAGGTGGAGGCGACGGTTGAACCGGCATGGCCGATTCCTGTAGCGCCAGTCGTAGGGCGTCGGTGGACGGTCGAAGGGAAGTCCCTGTCGCCCATGAAGCCCACCCTCCTCCTCGGATCGCTCTCCGACTCGAGATAGCTGCGCCAGCTGTCGGAGTCGATGTCGTAGGCGGGATCGGCGCGGAGGTCCGGCGGCAGGTACCGCCTCCTTCGCTGGACCTCGGCGCTCCTATCTAGTTCGCGCGCAGGCACGGGAGGGACGGGCACCCGGCGGTAGCTGAGGCGCCAGCCGCCAGGCATGTGCACGTCCCCCCAGACGTCGCACGGCGTCCAGTTCGCGTGCATCATCCTCCCAACGCTGACGGGCAGCGGCACCCTGTGCGGCCGCACCCCCTTCTTGGTGCCGCTACCGGACGCCTCGAAGTCGTTCTTCTTCCACATGGTGCTGCGGCGGTGGTGGTGGGAGTGGAGGTGTGGGCGATCGAGGAACGATGCCGGTGGACTTTTAAGGCCGGCCGCGCGCGGGAAACGATGCCATTGAAGGCAGCGCAGAAGCCCTCGATACAGGCTCGCTGCCCGCGGATGCGATGCCCTCGATACAGGCTCGCTGCCAGGCGGGCACGATGGAGAAGCGAGCGATCACTTGGTGCGTCGGCGCAGCATCCGCTGCGACGTATTCCAGACGCAAATATGCGCTGGGTTTGCGTCGCTGCAGACGACCCAATCACGATGTCTCGTCCCGCTGGAGGTGGTACCATACGCATTTTCGATCCACAACGACTGTTTGCGTCGCCTCGTTGGAGATGCACTGATGCAACGGAGGTCCAAGTCACTCATTGGTCATGGCCTGTGCAAAACAAAGATCAAACACACATATATTATTAAATCTAATAGTCTGCCTTTCGTATGTGTTTGCCACAGGCCGAGGAGCTCCCTTCCGCTAGCCAGTCTGCCTTGTTCGATCGAATTAATTTACATCAAGTGGAGTTTATGCCCAAAATCTACAAAGGCAGACGCCATCATGCTAGCGCGCAGTGGTGCGCCCTGCCGCCACCAGCAGTGGAGGCATGCGCCACGGCACACTGCCGCCGGAGCCAGGACAGCATGGCCCGCAGGGCCAAACGGCGGCGGACGGAGAAGCATTGGTGCTAACGTGCCGCCACGGGTGCATGCGGCATGTCCTGCCGCCACGGCTCCTGGCGGCATCTTGCCACGTGTCGCCTGGGGGCCCTGCCGCCATGCATGGGGTGGTCTTTTTGCCAATTCAATTCGCATGTGGTCTTTTTTGTCAATAAATTGGGTAGGGTGGTCTCTTTTGCCAAAATTTCCTTAAACAATACTTTCACTGTTTATGCCATACAGCTTGTATAACACAATTTCTGGAGCACAAACGCGAGCCAAACCTTAAACAATTACTATGCAAATGATAACTGAGTCTTCATAGTTCATACCAAGCAAAAATATACCTAGAAGCCGAAACTACCATATCCACGAGTCGAAGTAACATGATGCATTTTTTTGCTAAACAAAACCATATTAAAGCTAAGGAACATATATTCTAATCAGTTGATTCTGTTCCAGGTTTCCGCTAAACGCTTGAACCTCATGAGCCAAGAAGCGCTTGAAGTTGAGGGCATGTTCCTGCACTTTCACTTCATCCTGCAACATGAACATATACATATTTTACATTAACCTCAATTCTATCAACTAGCGCAAACAGCAAAACTAGTAGTTATTACTACTAATAAGTAATAACTCCGAATTCGCTAAAGAAAAAAAAAAACGCAGAAGTGAAACTTTCTATAGAAGGGTTAGTTCTGAAGTTATAAATCCAGTTTTTGTACAACCGGGGCCCCAAATTCTGAAGGAAGCTGACATTCGCTATAAACATTATGTTGGCATATTGCAGCCACTTGACCAAACCAAGCTCTTCACATCAGATCAGGAAAATGGAACTGAAGGAAGAATTGAATAATATTGTTTTCATCTTAGGAAAGTGACAAAAGCACACTATCTAGAATATGTGCTGTCATCCACAGTAATATGTTAGAATTACCCTTCGTCTACTTCATGTTTGAACAAGCAGATTATGAATCCAATGTGTGTAACTACCCAAACAAAAATCTGTCAACATCCATATCAGAAGAGAATGGAAGGATTACCCTCACCCTGATACACATCTAAATAAACAAATACAATTAAAATGCAACTCTAGTATTTGGATGCTTGGAAAGAGACATTACAATGAAACTCTAGTATTTGGATGCCTGGAAAAAGGCATGCATTAATCGAAAGAAGGTGCCATGATGTTGCTCTCCTAGGTGTGACAGCGACAAATGAAACTTTAGTATAACGGACAGCAACGCAAAATCTGAATGTCTCATCGACAACTGAACTTCGAACGTGTATAACATTATTGTAAGACAGTGATCCCATCAGATGCCCAATCGAGCATTAATCTGACAGGACTCGCGTGCATCATACGCACTTCTATTTATAAAAAAAAATGCAAAAAAATTCTTAGAAAATTCACATAAAACAAAAATATGTACTACAGATTCATAAAACCTCTACTTTTGACCAGGTTGTACAAATGTTGGTATGAACTAATATCAATAACCACTGACTATCAAGAATAAATAGAGTTGGAGGCAAAGAGAACATTACTCATATTGAGGCAACTGAGATCCAAGCTTAGCCACTTCCTTCTTCAACCACAAACCACGGAGTCTTGATTCATAGCACAGAAAAAGTTCTCGATTTTCTGCATCCTTCAGAACATCGGAGGCAAGGACCTTGGTCTCATCAGACACATCATCCATGCCATGTAACACCTCCAAGCATCTTGAGATCGAGTACTGCTGTCCTTGCTGTGACGCTTTCTGTCCCATGAACATGGTGTCTTCAGTGGCTGGTATGGATGTGGTAACCTTATGTTTCTTCTTGGATCTTCCACCATTCACACTCCCTGATTTTGCATGATCTTCACTTTTTTGTGTCATTGCATCTCCTTCACTGTCTTGAACGGGACATCGTTCATGATATTGTTGCAGTTTCAGATCCAAATCGTCAAGGTATTGCTGCATCGAGAGGGTCGGCATGTACTTCACAGAGGTACTTGCCCTCCTGTAGTAATGTAGTGGGGCCTCGTCATCATCATTGCCCAAAATAGCAGAATTCACACCCCAGGTCCTGTTCTTCACATGGGTAGTTGCCTTCTTGAAGGATCTTGGGGCCTCATATTCACCATTGCCAACAGCAACAGGATTCACAGCCGAGGGTCTGTTCCCCACATAGGTACTTGCCCTCTTGAAGGATAATGGGGCGTTGCAATCGTTGTTGCCAACAGTAACAGGATTCTCAAGCGAGGCCCTGTTGTTCATAGTAGTCCATCGCGGAAGTATTGGCTCCTCGTCATCCTCACTCTCAGAAACAAGATGCCTCCGCCTCGGAAGCGACATTGCTTCCTCACACGGCGGCGGGATGGTGAGCAGCCACACCTGCGAGTTCAGACCACCCGTGTAAGCAAACTGTAGGTGACACACTGTGCAATTTCAGAACAACGTACACGCACAAGAATGATACAAAGAAAGCAGCTGTGGGTTCAGATTCATGTCAACGGTGTCAAATTCTATGAATTTAACTACACTCATAACTAAATTACAATTTTTTTTTACTATGGCCATCCATTGGTGTCAATTGACCCCGCCCTCGTCCGTGAATCATACAGTCCCACGGAGTAGTTCTTTTCGCCTCAATTATAGCCACCCTGCTGAGATTTCCCATCAGATCGACGACACCCCTCGCCGGAAACGAAACGAGAACTTAGAAGAGACAATGAGAGAGAAGGAGACGCACCAAAATGCCGGGCGAACGTCAGCGTTTCCGGCCCCGGAGCGGAGCGAGGCGTCTCGCGAGTTCACGATCCACACTTCGGGCAAGGCGGCGGGCTCTGTTTTCTTTTGGCGAATTGACGCGAGTTAGGGCTCGCGGCTGACTCTGCTATGCTTTTTCTAGACTGGACCAAAGGCGGTTCAGACTCTAGGTATTTTTTTTTACAATCAATACCACACATATTCATAGTAACAAAAAGTACATGGTAGAGATACATGAACTGACTCCAACAATTACAAAATAAAGTCTTAAAGATAGTAACAAATCTTCGAGATCTTTAAATTCTTTCTTC
>NC_061509.1:52064548-52076623 GCF_022539505.1 Lolium rigidum
GCATAATCAATTTTATTAGTTGTAGTGGGAGCAAATTCAACAAAGTAGCTATCATTATTATTCTCATCAAGTGTAGGAGGCATAGTATAATCACAATAAAATTTACTCTCCATAGTAGGTTGTACCAAAAGACCACTATTATAATCATCATAAATAGGAGGCAAAGTATCATCAAAGAAAATTTTCTCCTCAATGCTTGGGGGACTAAAAAGATCATGAAAACCAGCTTCCCCAAGCTTAGAACTTTCTACATTATTATCAACAATGGTGTTCAAAGCGTTCATACTAATATTACTACCGGCATGCAAATAAGATTCCATAGGTTTTTTAATTTTCGCATCAAACAATCCATGTTTTAAATCAGGAAATAGAATAAGAAGCTCATTGTTGTCCATTATGCCAAACTAGTGTAAACAAGAAACAAAAAGATGCAATTGCGGGATCTAAAGGAAATAGCTTCGAGCACAAACACAATGGCGCCATAAAAGTATCGTACACGGAACCGGAGTATGAGTGCCTTTTACCTTTCCTCCCCGACAACGGCGCCGGAAAAGTGCTTGATGTCTACGGGAGCTTCTATTCTTGTAGACAGTGTTGGGCCTCCAAGAGCAGAGGTTTGTAGAACAGCGAGCAAGTTTCCCTTAAGTGGATACCCAAGGTTTATCGAACTCGGGGAGGAAGAGGTCAAAGATATCCCTCTCATGCAACCCTCGCAACCACAAAGCAAGAAGTCTCTTGTGTCCCCAACACACCTAATAGGTGCACTAGTTCGAGCGAAGAGATAGTGAAATACAGGTGGTATGAATAAGTAGTAGCTACGGCAGAAAAGTGCTCGCCCGGACGAGTAAACAAGCGAGTGAGTAACGCAGCAGTAGTAACGCAGACAGTAGTAAACAAGCAGTAGTAACTCAGCGGTATTTAGGAACAAGGCCTAGGGATTACACTTTCACTAGTGGACACTCTCAACATTGATCACATAACAGAATAGATAAATGCATACTCTACACTTTTGTTGGATGATGAACACATTGCGTAGGATTACACGAACCCTCAATGCCGGAGTTAACAAGCTCCACAATAATGCTCATGTTTTAGTAACCTTCAGTGTAAGATAGATCAACAGACTAAACCAAGTACTAGCATAGCATGCACACTGTCACCTTCATGCATATGTAGGAGGAATAGATCACATCAATAATATCATAGCAATAGTTAACTTCGCAATCTATAAGAGATCTTGATCATAGCATAAACCAAGTACTAACACGGTGCACGCACTGTCACCTTTGCACACATGCAGGAGGAATAAAACTACTTTAATAACAAATCACTAGAGTAGCACATAGATAAATTGTGATACAAAACATGTTGCAATCTTAAAGAGATATAAATAAGCACCTCACTATGCCATTCAACGGTGAATAAGTATTATGTGAAATCTAGCCTAAGAGACCCACACGGTGCACACTACTGTCACCTTTACACACGTGGGACGAGGAGTCTCCGGAGATCACATAAGTAAAACTCACTTGACTAGCATAATGACATCTAGATTACAAGCATCATCATATGAATCTCAATCATGTAAGGCAGCTCATGAGATTATTGTATTGAAGCACATAGGAGAGAGATGAACCACATAGCTCACGGTACAGCCCCGAGCCTCGATGGAGAACTACTCCCTCCTCATGGGAGCAGCAGCGGTGATGAAGATGGCGGTGGAGATGGCAGCGGTGTCGATGGAGAAGCCTTCCGGGGGCACTTCCCCGCTCCGGCAGGGTGCCGGAAGCAGAGATCCTGTCCCCCGGATCTTGGCTTCGCGATGGCGGCGGCTCCGGCGAGGTTTCGTGGGTTTCGTCAATTGGTATCGGGTTTTCTGATTCGGGGGCTTTTTATAGGCGGAGAGGCGGCGCAGAAGGTCGAAGGGGGCCCACACCCTAGGGGAGCGCCCCCCTTGGCCGCGCCGGGTGTGGTGTGGGGCCCCCGTGGCTCCCCTCCGGTCCTTCCCGGGTGTTCGGATGCTTCCGATGAAAATAGGAACTTGGGCGTTGATTTCGTCCGATTCCGAGAATATTTCGTTACTAGGATTTCGAAACCAAAAACAGCAGAAAACGAGGACCGGCACTTCGGCATCTTGTTAATAGGTTAGTTCCGGAAAATGCACGAATATGACATAAAGTGTGCATATAACATGTAGATAACATCAATAATGTGGCATGGAACACAAGAAATTATCGATACGTTGGAGACGTATCGAGCAGCAGACATCCTCAACTATTTCAAGGCGGCAGGGGATCAAAAGAAAAAAAGGAAATAGCCGTAAATTAATCGGGGTCAAAAATAAATCCATCAAAGGAAACTTTTATTGTTCATAGAGGATGACATGTGGGACCGACTTGCCACCTGCGTCGTCATCGTTTCAAAGGGGCAGGGATCAAAAGAAAAAGGCAAATAGCCGGAAATTAGGGGAGAAAAATAAATCCAACAAAGGAAACTTTTATTGTTCATAGAGGATGACATGCGGGACCCATGAGCCAGCGAGCTTCCTCAACGTTTCAAAGTCGGCATGAGATTGAAAGAAAAAGGCAAGTGACATAATATCGGGAGCCAAAAATAATCCAAGAAAGAAACTTTATTGTACATAGAGGATGACATGCGGGTCCCATTTTATAGCAGCGGTCTCAACGCTTCCAAGGCGGCACGAGACCGAAAGAAAAATGAAGTAGCTAGAAATCGGGGTGTGAAAAAAAATCCAAGAAAAGAAAGATTTCAATTGGGCCGTATCCGGACATCTGGGCCTTCGAACTATCCCGCTGGGCCTTTTGACTCGTACAATTTCAGCCCACTCCAAAACAGGAAAGTTCGAATTTTTCTAAAAAAACGAGGAAAGTCCTATGCTTCGCAAAAACAAAAAACAAGGAGATTCAACATATAAGTTTGTTTATGTAGATATAAAGATTTAATTTATCCGTTTGCAATAGCTCGGAGCGAAATACAACGTTTATTGTCAGCAAAATAAAATATCACATGTTTCTTGTACGGGGGGTCGACATCGGGGACCCATGAGCCGGCAGCGTCGTCAACGTTTCAAAGGCGGCAGGGATCGAAAATAAAAAAAGCCAAAAATCAGTTGGTAAAAAAATACAAGAAAAGAAAACATTTATCGTTCTGAGAGGATGACATGCGGGACCCATGAGGCAGCAGCATCCTCAAAGTTTCAAAGTCGGCATGAGATCGAAAGAAGCCAAGTGACATAATATCAGGAGCCAAAAATAATCCAAGAAAAGAAACTTTATTGTACATAGAGGATGACATGCGGGTCCCATTTTGTAGCAGCGGTCTCAACGTTTCCAAGGCGGCACAAGACCAAAAGAAAAATGAGGCAGCAGCATTCTCAACAATTCCAAGGCGGCAGGGGATCAAAAGAAAAAAAAGGAAATAGCCAGAAATTAATTAGGGGTCAAAAATAAATCCACCGAAGGAAACTTTTATTGTTCATAGAGGATGACATGTGGGACCGACCTGCCAACAAACTGTCCTCATCGTTTCAAAGGGGGCAGGGGATCAAAAGAAAAAGGCAAATAGCCAGAAATTAGGGGTCAAAAATAACTCCAAGAAAGGAAACTTTTATTGTTCGTAGAGGATGACATGCGGGACCCATGAGCCAGAAGCTTACTCAACGTTTCAAAGGTGGCATGAGATCGAAAGAAAAAGGCAAGTGACCAAATATCGGAGCCAAAAATAATCCAAGATTTATTGTACATAGAGGATGACATGTGGGTCCCATTTTGCAGCAGTGGTCTCAATGTTTGTAATGCGGCTTGAGATCAAAAGAAAAAGAAAGTAGCTAGTAATTAGGGGGTGAAAAAAATCCAAGAAAAGAAAGTTGATGGACATAGAGGATGACATGCGGGTCCCTTGAGCCAACAGACTTACTCAACGTTTCAAAGGGCGTAGGATCAAAAGAAAAAGGCAAGCCAAAAATCAGAGGGTGAAAAAAAATCCAACAAAGGAAACTTTTATAGCACATAGAGGATGACATGCGGGTCCCATGAGCCGACTTGGTCTCTCAACGTTTCAAACGTGGCATGAGATCGAAAGAAAAAGGCAAGTGAAAAAATATCAGAGCCAAAAATAATTCAAGAAAAGAAAGTTTTATAGTACATAGAGGATGACATGCGGGTCCCATTTAGCAGACAGCGTATCACCGTTTGAGAGGCGGCAGGGGATCGAAAGAAAAGGCAAGTGAAAAAATATGAGCAGCCAAAAATAATTCAAGAAAAGAAAGTTTTATAGTACATAGAGGATGACATGCGGGTCCGATTTAGCAATGCAGTATCACCGTTTGAGAGGCGGCAGGGGATCAAAAGAAAAAGAAATTGCCAAAAATCGGAGGGTGAAAAAAAACCAAGAAAATGAACTTTTATAGTACATAGAGGATGACATGCGGGTCCCATGAGCCTGCGGGTTCCTCAACGTTTCAAACGTGGCATGAGATCGAAAGAAAAAGGTAAGTGACCAAATATGAGGTGCCAAAAATAATTCAAGAAAAGAAAGTTTTATAGTACATAGAGGATGACATGCGGGTCCCATTTAGCAGCAGCGGTATCACCGTTTGAGAGGCGGCAGGGGATCGAAAGAAAAAGGCAAGTGACCAAATTTGAGGTGCCAAAAAAAACTCCAAGAAAAGAAAGTTTTATAGTACATAGAGGATGACATGCGGGTCCCATTTAGCAGCAGAGGTATCACCGTTTGAGAGGCGGCAGGGGATCGAAAGAAAAAGGCAAGTGACCAAATATGAGGTGCCAAAAATAATTCAAGAAAAGAAAGTTTTATAGTGCATAGAGGATGACATGCGGGTCCCGAGTAGCGACAGCGGTATCACCGTTTGAGAGGCTGCGGGGATCGAAAGAAAAAGGTAAGTGACCAAATATGAGGTGCCAAAAATAATTCAAGAAAAGAAAGTTTTATAGTACATAGAGGATGACATGCGGGTCCCGAGTTAGCAGCGAGCGGTATCACCGTTTGAGAGGCGGCAGGGATCGAAAGAAAAAGGCAAGTGACCAAATTTGAGGTGCCAAAAAAAACTCCAAGAAAAGAAAGTTTTATAGTACATAGAGGATGACATGCGGGTCCCATTTAGCAGCAGCGGTATCACCGTTTGAGAGGCGGCAGGGATCGAAAGAAAAAGGCAAGTGACCAAATATGAGGTGCCAAAAATAATTCAAGAAAAGAAAGTTTTATAGTGCATAGAGGATGACATGCGGGTCCCAGTTAGCAGCAACGGTATCACCGTTTGAGAGGCGGCAGGGGATCGAAAGAAAAAGGCAAGTGACCAAATTTGAGGTGCCAAAAAAAACTCCAAGAAAAGAAAGTTGATTGCACATAGAGGATGACATGCGGGTCCCATTTAGCAGCAGCGGTCTCAACGTTTCCAAGGCGGCAAGGGATCAAAAGAAAAAGGAAGTAGCCGAAATCGGGGGTCAAAAAAATCCAAGAATAGAAAGAATTTTGGTTCATAGAGGATGACATGCGGGACCCATGATCCTCGCATCGTAAACGGCTCGATCGGAGAACGTTGAACGAGATGGCGCGATCGAGAAAAAAAACAATGCCAGAGAGGCTGCCATCTGGGCCCTACATCCCTCGGCGGTGCGGATTTGCATTGACTCGGCCGGCGAACCCAAGAATTTGCGATGCACCACGTCCCGGGCCACCATACGCGACGTTTTGGCCGCTTTCGTCGGGCTAGGTGGCCTCAAAAACGAGAAAAAAAAGTTTTGACATGCACCACGGAGGGACCAAAATCGTCGGCCATGGTACACCAGCAACCACGGCGCGACTTCAACTTCGTCGGCCATGGCAACTTTTCTTGTAGTGTATTGATAAAAGTGTGTTTGAAAGTTTTAATCCCATTATTTTTGAGCTTGATAAAAATTATGTGTTTGTAGATCATGAAAAGCATGCTGTATGTGATAGTTATATTGTTGAGTTTGCTCATGAAGCTACTGAAAATTATTATGAGAGGGGAAAATATGGTTGTAGAAATTTGCATGGTACTAAAACACCTCTCTATATGCTGAAATTTTTGAAGTTACTCTTGTTTTATCTTCCTATGCTTGTCACTTTGTTCTTCATTAATTTATTTGTGTACAAGACTCCTATGCATAGGAAGTGGGTTAGACTTAAAAGTGTTTCATACTTGCTTTTGATGCTCTCTTTTGCTTCAACTCTTATTTCCATGTGAGCATCATTAAAATCTACTGAGCTCATCTTAATGGCTATAAAGAAAGCACTTCTTGGGAGATAATCCATGTTTTTATTTTGCTACTGTTTTGTTGTGTCTTGGAAGTTGTTACTACTGTAGCAACCTCTTCTTATCTTTATTTTATTGCATTGTTGTGCCAAGTAAAGTCTCTAATATAAAGTTGATACTAGATTTGGATTTCTGCGTAGTAAACAGATTTTTAGCCGTCACGAATTTGAGTAGGTCTCTCCGTAGGAAACCTAAAAAATTCTGCCAATTTTCATGCGTGTTCCTCGGATATGTACGCAACTTTCATTAGTTTTGAGTTTTCTGATTTGAGCAACGGAAGTACCTCTTAAAAATTTGTCTTTATCGGGCTGTTCTGTTTTGACAGATTCTATCTCTCGTTTTTTGCATTGTCTCTTGTGGACTTTAAGCAAGGCTTTCTAGACGTGGAGAGTCTGTAGCTAATGTTTTATTGAGTTCTTGCAATGTGTCACTGCAGGACTAAAGTGGATTAAAGTTTTTTTTGAGTACTAACCCCTCTAATGAAGTTTATGAGAAGTTTGGTGTGAAGGAAGTTTTCAAGGGTCAAGAGAGGAGGATGATATATGATCAAGACAGGGCCTACTGCTGCTTGTCTGGAATTATATGGGCGCGTTCGCGTTGTTACAATGAGTTGTGGTTATGCCTCTAAGGCTCCCAGGATCCGGCTTATAAAGCCGCACGGATCTAGGGTTTACATGGAGAGTCCTAGCCGGATTACAGGTTGCCTAACTACGGTACAATGTCTTGCCGTGTACGTCAAGGATCCGGCTTTCATCTATGTCGTACTGGATCCGGGTTCCTTATGGGCTTCCACGGATCCGGCGTCCTTCGTAGGTCGGTTAGGATCCGGCCCCCCTGATCCTGGGCTGGACTTCATCCTTTACGATCTACAACAACTGGGCCACCTGATGGGCCACATGCCACATCACCATCTGTGGGCCACCCGGGCTTGCCGGATCTAGGCACTGTCGATGGTACACCCATGAAGTATACCCACAATAAAACTCCACGCATAGATCGGGTTCCCCACTCCTCCCGACGCCGATGAAGCCGAACGGAGGAGGGGGAACCGATCTATGGAGGAGGATGAACTGGAGGCGGCTAGGGTTGAGGCCACGGCTGCGCGTGCGTGTTTTTCTGATTCGGACTCTAGGTATACTTACTCGGTACATTTATTTCTTTCTTTAACAAAGTACACAACCAAGGCTTGTCTTGACATGAACAAATATTTTATAATGTGTACTATTAAATTTTGTTTCATGTAGCATTTACGTTGGCTCTTCAAGCGTAACAGAAACCTCCTCCTTTATCCGGACTTAGGACCGGCTATTTCTAAAAGACATAGGCGGAGTTAAGGGACTAGATGTCCCTAAAAATTTAGCTTTTGATAGAACCGCATAAAAATCAGCTTGCGATGTGCTGAAATCTTAGTTTATTTATTCTTTTTTTTTCTCTTTACTTGTACTGGTTTCGTAAAATTGGTTATAGTGGAAAGTAAATTAGACTAGTAACATAGTAGTATATCATAGTGGAGAGTATCTCCATAGTGGGTAGTAAATTATACGTTGTTTCATGCGTTGTGTTATTTATTATGTTTTAGAATCATCTTGTCTTGGGATATGCAATGTTATGATAACATTGCTATTTATCACCTAAGTCTCTTTATTTATTGACATGCTATGTCACCAAAACATCTTAAAATATGTGATGTTATTAATTACGTAACTCCCACTATGTTGTTGAGTTTCATATCTAGCTCACCTGAACTTGCTTAAAAAAAGCTTTGACGTTATTGTAGTTTTGCTACTAAATGTATGCCACAAATAGTAAATAGCTACTACCTCCTTTTCATCGTGACCAGCTGTTGGACTAAGTTGAATCGTTGTATTAGTTGGCGGCAACCTTTTCCGTAGGGAGTAGTAGATATTTTGATTTATGTTGTGGTTTGTATCGTGGCAGACTATGATAATCGAGTTTATCAATAGGTTTCTTTCTTGAAGTGTTTTTAACTGTCCTAAATTTACCTTTTTGTGTTATTTTCAAAAGCAATATTTGGATAAATACATCATAACACTACATACCACAACTGGAGAGTAAGCCCCCTGAACTTGTAGTGCATGATGATAATTCCGTCTGCCCAACCAGGTTTTACTATATTTCTGCCTAATTTTCATCACAAATTATAATATAAGAACCGCACAACACAAATCAGCAACCATAAACCAAATATGTATTAGGTAAGTTATGTTAATCAAGCTTCTTAACATGAGTGTTGAAGGCTTGTTATACCTGCGTTCCAATGTTTTATTGTTATAAGCTAATTGATATTTCTCTATTATTTCATATCTCTTTTACTAAACCATAAATCGTGATTTGTCTTCATTAATCACTCAATTTCACCGTTAAATAAATACCCTTGTCCCATATTATTAGCAATTTTTTGTAATTGCACCTTATATTATAAGATGAGAAGTGGTTCCAAAAGTAAAAGTGCAGGTGAAAGTTACTTCCACAATATTGTTGAAGTGTATAAGTAGATTGCACTAGTATTTTCTATCAGTTTGGACTTTGATTGCATATCTAGTGCATGAAGTTTGACATGTTATCAGAGTGTAAGTTCTGGAGTTTGAGCCCTAGCTTCCGTAATATATCCTAATATTATTGTTGCCCCTTGGTGTCCACGTATATGTTACCTATGAGTTATGGTCCATATACAAGACCTTTTGAGCCTTCCTTTGAGTCTCTACACATGTTAAGTTGTCCCCTAGTCACACGTGAGTGGGGTGTTGAATTGTAGAAGGGGATTGCACTATCACTCTCCATTGGTTCAAACTTTGACCGCGTTTGCTAGTGCATGGAACTTGAAAATTGACAAATATAACACAATCAAGCATAATTTATAACTAGAATTTTGTTAGTCAAATTGATAATGTAAAGCTATTCATGAGAATAATAAATCGATATGGATGAAGTAGGACATTTAGAATAAGTTAATTCCTGTTCAAAAAAAAAAGAATAAGTTAATTCACTGATCCTATCCACAAGGCATCTTATCTTGTTAAAATAATAATGACCACTTCTTCACCCGCAGAATAATCATCGTGTGTGTCAGTGTGTGTACTTGTTTACTGCTACATAATGATCAGTGGGGGAACAAGTTTGCTTCTAAATAACCTAATCCGTTGGTGGTGGCAGATTGTAGTATTATACAACAACAACATGTCTCCTTTGCATCGGTTTCATTTTTCTACTATTTTTTAAATATTTCACTGGTTCCATGTTGCTATTAATACTTCATCTGTAATATACTCTACATTCTAGGTCATTTACAATATAAAATAAATATTATTTGCAACATTATAAAAGACATTTCAGATTATATATATCTTGTATTATAGATGTTCATATTTTTATCTGTATGCTTGCATTAATTTCGTAAAATTTGACTTTGATGAAACATAAAATTCAAGGTAATTATGGATAGCGCGAATAAGTGCCAACAACAAATTTGCACCATATTTTCTTACAACACACCATATTTAGTTTAGATGCCCGGAGAAAGAAACTATTTAGCCGTCTTGACATCAAATGGTTCAGTATTAGGTGCATCCACCACTAATGTATCTCCAATGCAGCCTGCACAACTAGATTTATAAGATTTACCGATGGTAAAAACCCGTTGCTTGTACTTTTTTTTTTGTTTTGATACAGTAGGGGAAATCCCTGCCGGGTCATCTTTTATTTTTTATATATGGAACAAATATTTACACTTTAAGACTTGGTTTGGACCTATGTAACATTATAAAGAAAAAATGAATTTACAATTGCAGCTAGGAATGGAGGGGTCAATTTGGTTGAATATATAGTTGTTCCTTTAATCCCATAAACTCTAGCAGTGATGATAATTTCCATTATGAACTTTGGAATATCTGTTCTTGGCATCAGTAATGATGTCATGTATGTGTAGATCAGTGTCCCATTCAATGCCAAGTGCCCACCAAAAACTTTGGTTGAAACTACACTAGAAGAAAAGAGACATCAAGGTTGCTTTAAAACACGTATTGTGTAGAACCGTAATGGATGATACCCCTGGTTATGCTTGTTGTTATTGCATTACATATTGTATTGTTCGCAAGTTGATGGTGAGTCATCGATAAAATAATGGTTAAAGCCTCCTGACTTGAATCTTTTGGTCAAATATATGGTTGGTTCAATCCTTTTCCACACCTTCAACTATAATACCACGTCCCAACAGATCAGTCGAAACCCTATGCCTAAAACGAGCCCTAAAACAGATCCATGCTAGATAAATACCAACTCGGAAACCGTTATCAATATATAAATGTAAGTTACGTGTTAGGAATGCTTCTCCATTTTCACCTTGTTGAATGATCTCAGAAAAAACAAAATACTCCTAATTAAGCTCTTTTTAGCAAACTAATGTAACTATTTTTTTTTGGACATGATCCATTTTTTTTTGAAATGGTCATACATTTCGCAAATGATCCATTTTTTATGGACATACATTTCCTACTTGGGACATATCAAATTGAATCTGTAGTTATATTTTGCTGTCCATTTTTCTTTTACCTTCATTTGCGGTCATGTTTATACTCTCTGTGAATCGACGTGCCATTAGAGTGGCCAACACATGGCGTTGACACGGATAATCTAAACCTTAGCTAGCAAATTAAGCCTTGTGTTATTAATTAAGGATGAGAATGCATGGGAGAGGGCGCACATCGACACAAAGAAACCCCATACATGAAGATAGAAAAACTTCTAATCCTAAACTAGGAAAATAAAATCACATCTCAAAAAAAAGGAAAAGAAAATCAGAAAATTAGTAAAAATCTTGATTGTTCTAGAAGGACCGACGGTCACCCCGGCTCCAAGTCACAATCTCTTTTGTTAGAGCGAAATATCTACTAATTTCTTGCGCGGTTGGATGGCACTAGACGTGCCAACGGTAGCTGGTCGACAGGGACCATAGGAATATTTCATGGCTAAGAAAACGAAGAAACAATCAGCGAACGCTTTATACTAGATCATGCAATTCCTGGTTGGCTCTGTTAGGTCAAGGCGCTCTGGCGATATGGGCGATTCCGTCCAGCCGCCGCCGCCCCAACCTTACGAGAGTCCGTCAGATCGCCGAAGGGCGCTGAGAGAGTCTGCGCGCATCACGCGGCGCGAGGATACGGCGTACGTGTGCGGAACCCAGGCACGGGACGATTCCGGAGAGGCGGCTGGGCGCCTGTTAAAACCCTCGGTACCAGGAAGCCTCGATCGCCAACACCGGAAGATTTCCAATCGATCGAGTGTTGGTAGGGGAAGAGACGCTGTTCAAGGACCCTGGGCGATGTCGACGCCAAAGGGGAGGAAGCCGGCGGTGGCAGATGCCATCTCAGGCCAGGATGGACGGGGTGTGGGATCTCCTACACCGGCTCAAGATGGTCGTGGCACGGCGGCAATACACGACGGCCGTCAGACGGTGCAGGCGCGATCGTCGCAAAAGCCGATGGGATTGCTGATGGCGCCGCCGGTAGGTGGGGGTGAAAAAGGGGGCCTCGTTGAGAAGCCTACCCACCCGAAGCCTGCTGGTGGTGGCTCGGCAGACCCAAGGCAGCGACGTAGAGCGATACTGGCACCAGATCGACAGTTGGAAGAGGACGGTAACTGGGATGATGCAGATGTGTTGGAGGAGATGGGGCTTCCGCAAGGCACTGTGTAATGTCCCAGGTTTAGAGACGATCGAGGGGTAGATTTTAGAAAGGGATGTG
>NC_061509.1:52076723-52134042 GCF_022539505.1 Lolium rigidum
AAATAAAGCAAAGGCTAAAAGGAAAACAATCAAGGGAACACCGGTTGTTGACACAACCAGAGAAATCCATCATGGATTTGATCCCAATCAGCCCATTCCCAAGTTACCAAGCACCTAACAAGCCTAGCTACACCATCGAATGGTAGAAACACAAGTTTCTACCAGTATTGTCAACATCAAAAGGCTTCGGCAGTCAAACATGATCAGCCGGAGAGCATATGTCCATACACAAGAAGCCATAGAAAGGGGAGCTACCTTGACAAAGCATCACAAGCACTGCCGTGGCTACCTCAACCCACAAGCCAACACTTAGAACCACCACATCATCACCAGAGAGGTTCAGAAGTGGGCTAGGGTACCCAACCAATGGTTGGCATCCCGCTAGCCCTAACAAATTCATTGAGTTGATCACCACCGAATCACAGCTCACATCATTTATCCATCTAATCAAGCAAGGATGAACGGATAAATGAAACAGCACAAGCAATTGATGCACCAGGATCTTGCAAATGATCAAATGGATCATGACAGGCATCAATTGATGCTTAAGCAAGCAACAAGACACATCGAGGCCAAGCTCGTGTGATACACACACAAGACACGAGTGAGCAACAAGTGAGGCACAAACACCAAAGAGCAGCTTTTACAAGCAACTGGTGATCATATGAGCACCGGAAGCTTGCTAGAGCATGCTACCGCATGCTAGAACTCATTCTAAGCAATTAACACATGAACAGATACTTAAATAACTGAACAATTGCATCACAGATAAGGGCATCAGGCATTATAATAGTATCCAGAAGCACTCCATCAAAGGATGGAGTTGATAATACAACAGATAGGCTCAATTGAGCATGTCCAGGAATTAGAGCACAGATAATAGCACATCTGGAGTACTGGCACTTGCCAAAGGCAAGGATCATCACAGCATGATCAAGCCAAGAGCAATTCATGGCATTCACAGGAGAGGAATATTATACAGAGAATCAGCAGGAGCTACTAAATTACACAGAGCACCACAGCATGCTCATGAGTAATAGCTCATGAGTTGCAACAGCAAGCAATTGAGCAAGAACAACACAACACAACAAACTGGAACCATGACAGATGCACAGCAGCAGCAGCAGCGGCACAGCAACATAGCACAGCAGCATACGCGTAAGCTAGCAAGGCGCAGCGGCTAGCACAGCACATCGGCACAGCATGCATCCCCACAGGGAGAAGCAGGCCAGTGGCCAAGCTAGACGAAGGGAAGGGGAAGCAGTAGAACAAATAGCAGAGAAGGACGGAGGAGATGAGCACTTACTGGTGAGCGGAGAGAAGATCGACCATGGCGGCACGGCGGCACACGCCGGGCGAACGGCGGCGCCAGGCCAAGCCTAGCCAGGCACAACTCGCCGCAACGCCAGCATCACCACGGCGAGGCACACGGCCTCGACACCAGGAGCGTCGGCGGCGACGAACTCGCCGCAGCACACCACGGTAGACGAGCAGAGGCGAAGGGGACGCGTCGAGGAAGCGACGAAACACAGATCGACGCGGTGGATCTGAATCGCCGTCGAGTGGCGGTTCAGATGCGCCACACTCGCCGGCGGCGATGGCCGGAATCGGCCGGAGAAAATCGGCGAAGGCGGCGGCGACGCGGGTCGCCAGAGCAGGTTAGGGTTAGGGTTCAGTCGCGCGAGAAGAGGGGAGAGGAAGAATGGGCCGACCGAGCCCAAAGGGTGGCTCGGGTGCGACCTAACCGTTGGGCCACCCTGACAGGTGGGGCCCAAGGGCATTTAGGTCATCTCCTAAATTCCAAAAAATGCAGAAACTATGAATAATCATAGAAAATTATTAATAGCTCTAAAAAAATAATTAAAAATATGAAAATAGATCAACATAAAATTCTCTATCTAAATAAAATATCAAAGAGAATTTTTGAAGACAATTAAGAATGAGTCTTAATTTGAGGATTTAAATAATCATTTAAATCACACATATAATTTTCAATAATAAAAATAAGTCCATTAATGCCTTTGGACTTCAAAACACCTTGACAACATTTCAAGGTTGTATTTATCCTAAATCAAGTATCCCTAAGATGTTCTTAGTATCTAACCACTCATAAAATAACAACGATATCGGAAGGGGGGGAAACAAACCCTAAAACTGGAATCATGCATAATTGCTTCTTTAACCATTGCCCTTATCGGACAATGATGCTATTTTTCAGAGGCAGAGGACAAGGGTCAGTCCATACCATCCAACTGCAAAACTTTGCAGTGTTCAGGCAAGTTCATCACTTGCTCATGTCATTTGAGTACTTTTATCAAATTACTTGCAAAGTACTATGGTTATCACGACTGCATAAAAACCAAAACCATTACTTTCATAACTATGAATATGACTATGTGGTGGGCAATGGAACCATGGATTGTGTTGATATGGTGGAGATTCCATTGCAAGGGTTAATATCCATCTAGGATTAAACAACAAATGTCGCCAGTGATTCTTGTGCCGTAATACCCGTGTTAACCATAAGATCCGGAGTGGGACGGAGTAGTCAAAAGTGTTTCCACCTCTCGTTCATCAACGGATGCGCTTACCGTAGCGGTTGTGTCCCGCGGAGTAACTTGAGGGTGGGGAGCCCCTTCTAATTCCCCACGGTATAGCCGTTGCTTACCGTAGCGGTTGCCGCTTGCGGAACAACTTGAGGGTGGGGATCCCCTTCTAATTCCCCACGGTAATGTGGTCTATGATGGGTTGCAGCTACCGGCGAAGGAGTTTGGTTAACGAGTCCCAAACCGTTGTCGTGGTCGGGGTCCACCCTGAAATTACGGGAATAATGGGACCGACGAGGACCCGGGGTCGGGGTATGCAACAAAGGGTGGGTGTTCGAGGTAGCGGAGGAACATGATTGGCTAGACCTTATACCGGGCCTCACACCGAAGGAAGTGTGGACGGGAAAGCTGCCCGGTTGGCACCAAGGTTAAGATCTCTTATGGGTAAAGCAACACACCTCTGCAGAGTGTAAAGAACCGTGACCTGTCACTCCTCGTTCCGGATTGAGGAACTCGCGAACACGGCCGGAAAGGAGCTCCATGAAGTTCTAGTAAACCGGTGAAGGCCGACGGACATAGCTCTTTGAAATAAAAGCAATCTCTTGAAGAAATGTTTATCAAAACTTGCATTGATATTAGACTTTCTGGTCTAATATCGTAGCTAGTGCATTAAACACCTCTTATCTATAATGAACTTGTTGAGTACGCTCGTACTCATACCACTCTTAAATCCCATGCTTAGATTGTCTGAATCGTCTGGAGGAGGACTACGACAACAATGAAGGGGCCGAGATCATCGGCTATGAAGAACCCGACCTCTCGGGAGGTGTTGAAGGCGTAGACTATATCATAGTCTACGGATCCGGGAGGCTTCCGGAGGAGATCAAGCCTAGAGACATCCAAGAGTAGTAGTAACCGAGCAGCCCGAACTCTTAGTATTTAGCTGCTCGATGCAATAAATGTATAGTTTATTGAGACTCCTATATTGTAAGTTAAGTTGGGTTCACCTCGAACCCAGGAGTATTCCTCTTAGGACCCAAGAGGAGCTCCAAGACAATATATGTTTGATGCTTGTAATAATAAGTGAATGAGTTATGGACCCTGCTATGTTCTGTTGTACTACTCTGAGGGATGTAATATTTGCGGAATGGTACTTCGTGAATGTTATATCAACGACTGGCATACTACAACATGCAGTGGTATGCAGGGTCACCACACACTGCAGCTCAGATTGGTGGGGTAGTGGACATGGAAGATGACGTGTACCTTGAATTCGACGAAGAAGAAGAGGTAGCGCCGGCACCAAAGGAACCTACATCCTGGAAGCTCTTAGCAAGGTACATGGCCAACTTCAAACCGCATACAAAGACCATGTTCAAACGGCTCATTGAGGAAGTCTGGCATCTCCGTAGCGGCATCGAGTACTCGGAGAAGGGAAAGAATTACTACATGATCACCCTGTTTTCTCGGGGTGACTATGACTTCGTGAAGCGTGGAGGCCCGTGGATTTTCAACCAGCATGCACTAATTGTCACTGACCTAGATGAATCCTTGCAACCATCTGAAACAGCCTTGAACGCAGTGCCAGTTTGGGTGCGCATCTATGATGTACCATGGGGCAAGCAGAATGAAACTTGGGGCTATAGATATGGTGACGGCTTGGGAAAAACCCTGGAGTTGGACGTACCGGCTAGCGAGCAGCAGAAAAAGGAGTTCTTTCGGGTGAGAGTTAACTTGCCATATGATCGACGCTTGCAGACACGAATTATTGCAGGGGTGAAGGGCAGACCACAGGAGGCCAAGATCTTTAAGCCGAAGTATGAGCGAGTACCCTACTACCGCTCCCACCGTGGTTTCATGGGACACAAAAAAGATGATCGCGAGAAGAGAAGGGTGGGGACACCCTCCTTAGACTATGATGCCCACGAGCTCAGGTGCAGCCCCTACAAAAAGTTTGAGCACAGAACCTACTATGTACCACCGGCTGCACAGGTGAAAAGAGGTTTAAGCTTTTCAAGCTTTGGGAGTGCGGGATCCTTTAAGCACTTTGATCAGAACGTGACAATGATGCGTCGAAGAAGCAGTATGACCCCAGACTATGTACCCTCGCAAGGTGATTCGGTGGATGAGAATGTGGATGAGAATAATAGCATGCCGCCATTGATGGAGGATCCCCTGCAAGATGGTGTAGTCCCGGAAGAGGCAGATGGTTCGATGCGGGCGAAGTGGAGTCGAGCCTTGTGGCACAAGTGGATGCAATGATGGTCACCGCCGAGATGGGAGCACGTGACAAATCAGAGTGAACGGGATGCCTCGAAACCGATTATCCAGTTTCCTGATGAAGACGGCCACGAGGCGGACGCAGCGCAAAACCAGCATACTCACATTGGCATGACGGCCGACATGCTAGCACATGTGTATCGCATGCAGGTCCAACAAGGGGCCAGATCTGGGAGCAGTACTTGGTCGCGCGGGCCACGGTCGAGCGACATGATACCTGCGCTGCATGGACTATCGGACCTGCAGGTCTCCTTCGGCTCGGCGAGCGATGTTGCGATGTACCCAGTGATACGTCTCCAACGTATCGATAATTTCTTGTGTTCCATGCCACATTATTGATGTTATCTACATGTTATATGCACACTTTATGTCATATTCGTGCATTTTCTGGAACTAACCTATTAACAAGATGCCGAAGTGCCGGCTTCCGTTTTCTCGCTGTTTTTGGTTTCGTAAATCCTAGTAACGAAATATTCTCGGAATCGGACGAAATCAACGCCCGTGTTCCTATTTTACCCGAAGCATCCGGAACACACGAGAACCGCCGGAGAAGGGGGCGGGGCCACCACACCACACCCGGCGCGGCCAAGGGGGGGGCGCGCCGCCCTAGGGTGTGGGCCCCCAGAAGCCCTCCTGCGCCGCCTCTCCGCCTATATAAAGCCCCTGACCTAAAAACCTCGGGGCGTTGGACGAAAACCACGAAAACCTTCCAGAGCCGCCGCCATCGCGAAGCCAAGATCTGGGGGACAGGAGTCTCTGTTCCGGCACCCTGCCGGAGCGGGGAAGTGCCCCCGGAAGGCTTCTCCATCGACACCGCTGCCATCTCCACCGCCATCTTCATCACCGCTGCTCGCTCCCATGAGGAGGGAGTAGTTCTCCATCGAGGCTCGGGGCTGTACCGGTAGCTATGTGGTTCATCTCTCTCCTATGTGCTTCAATACAATAATCTCATGAGCTGCCTTACATGATTGAGATTCATATGATGATGCTTGTAATCTAGATGTCATTATGCTAGTCAAGTGAGTTTTACTTATGTGATCTCCGGAGACTCCTTGTCCCACGTGTGTAAAGGTGACAAGTGTGTGCACCGTGTGGGTCTCTTAGGCCATATTTCACGAATACTTATTCACCGTTGAATGGCGTAGTGAAGTGCTTATTTATATCTCTTTATGATTGCAATATGTTTTGTATCACAATTTATCTATGTGCTACTCTAGTGATTTGTTATTAAAGTAGTTTTATTCCTCCCGCACGTGTGTAAAGGTGACAAGTGGGTGCACCGTGTTAGTACTTGGTTTATGCTATGATCATGATCTCTTGTAGATTGCGAAGTTAACTATTGCTATGATAATATTGATGTGATCTATCCCTCCTACATATGCATGAAGGTGACAGCGTGCATGCTATGTTAGTACTTGGTTTAGTCGTGTTGATCTATCTTACACTAAAGGTTACTAAAACATGAGCATTATTGTGGAGCTTGTTAACTCCGGCATTGAGGGTTCGTGTAATCCTACGCAATGTGTTCATCATCCAACAAAGTGTAGAGTATGCATTTATCTATTCTGTTATGTGATCAATGTTGAGAGTGTCCACTAGTGAAAGTGTAATCCCTAGGCCTTGTTCCTAAATACTGCTGAGTTACTACTGCTTGTTTACTGTTTTACTGTGTTACTACTGCTGCAATATTACCACCATCAACTACACGCCCGCAAGCTATTTTCTGGCACCGTTGCTACTACTTATTCATACCACCTGTATTTCACTATCTCTTCGCCGAACTAGTGCACCTATTAGGTGTGTTGGGGACACAAGAGACTTCTTGCTTTGTGGTTGCGGGGTTGCATGAGAGGGATATCTTTGACCTCTTCCTCCCCGAGTTCGATAAACCTTGGGTGATCCACTTAAGGGAAAACTTGCTGCTGTTCTACAAACCTCTGCTCTTGGAGGCCCAACACTGTCTACAGGAAAGGAGGGGAACGTAGACATCAAGCACTTTTCCGGCGCCGTTGTCGGGGAGGAAAGGTAAAAGGCTCTCATACTACGGTCCCGGGTAAAGTATTTTTCTCGGCGCCGTCGTGTGTGTGCTCGAAGCTATTTCCTTTAGATCCCGCAATTGCATCTTTTTGTTTCTTGTTTACACTAGTTTGGCATAATGGACAACAATGAGCTTCTTATTCTATTTCCCGATTTAAAACATGGATTGTTTGATGCGAAAATTAAAAAACCTATGAAATCTTATTTGCATGCTGGTAGTAATATTAGTATGAACGCTTTGAACACCATTGTTGACAATGATATGGAAAATGCTAAGCTTGGGGAAGCTGGTTTTCATGATCTTTTTAGTCCCCCAAGCATTGAGGAGAAAATTTTCTTTGATGATACTTTGCCTCCTATTTCTGATGATGATAATGATAGTGGTCTTTTTGTGCCACTTACTGCGGAGAGTAAATTTTATTGTGATTATACTATGCCTCCTACACTTGATGATAATAATAATGATAGCTACTTTGTTGAATTTGCTCCCACTACAACTAATAAAATTGATTATGCCTATGTGGAGAGTAATAATTTTATGCATGAGACTCATGATAAGAATGCTTTATGTGATAGTTATATTGTTGAGTTTGCTCATGATGCTACTGAAAGTTATTATGAGAGAGGAAAATATGGTTGTAGAAATTTTCATGTTACTAAAACACCCCTCTATGTGCTGAAATTTTTGAAGCTACACTTGTTTTATCTTCCTATGCTTGTTACTTTGCTCTTCATGAACTTGTTTATTTACAAGATTCCTATGCATAGGAAGCATGTTAGACTTAAATGTGTTTTGAATTTGCTTCTTGATGCTCTCTTTTGCTTCAAATACTATTTCTTGCGAGTGCATCATTAAAACTGCTGAGCCCATCTTAATGGCTATAAAGAAAAGAACTTCTAGGAAGATAACCCATGTGTTATTTTGCTACAGTACTTTGTTTTATATTTGTGTCTTGGAAGTTGTTTACTACTGTAGCAACCTCTCCTTATCTTAGTTTTGTGTTTTGTTGTGCCAAGTAAAGTCTCTATGGTAAAGTTGATGCTAGATTTGGATTGCTGCGCAGAAACAGCATTGCTGTCTGTCACGAATCTGGGTCTAATTCTCTGTAGGTAACTCAGAAAATTATGCCAATTTACGTGAGTGATCCTCAGATATGTACGCAACTTTCATTAGTTTTGAGTTTTTCCATTTGAGCAAGTCTGGTGCCATTTTAAAATTCGTCTTTACGGACTGTTCTGTTTTTGACAGATTCTGCCTTTTATTTCGCATTGCTTCTTTCGCTGTGATTGGGTGGATTTCTTTGTTCCATTACCTTCCAGTAGCTTTGAGCAATGTCCAGAAGTGTTAAGAATGATTGTGTCACCTCTGAACATGTGAGTTTTTGATTATGCACTAACCCTCTAATGAGTTTGCTTAAAGTTTGGTGTGGAGGAAGTTTTCAAGGGTCAAGAGAGGAGGATGATATACTATGATCAAGGAGAGTGAAAGCTCTAAGCTTGGGGATGCCCCGGTGGTTCACCCCTGCATATATTAAGAAGACTCAAGCGTCTAAGCTTGGGGATGCCCAAGGCATCCCCTTTTTCATCGACAACATTATCAGGTTCCTTCTCTTGAAACTATATTTTTATTCGGCCACATCTTATGTACTTTACTTGGAGCGTCTGTTTGTTTGTTTCTATTTTTGTTTGTGTTTGAATAAATTGGATTACATCATGCTTGTGTGGGAGAGAGACACGCTCCGCTGGTTCATATGAACACATGTGTTCTTAGCTCATAATATTCATGGCGAAGTTTCCTCTTCGTTAAATTGTTATATGGTTGGAATTGGAAAATGATACATGTAGTAATTGCTATAATGTCTTGGGTAATGTGATACTTGGCAATTGTTGTGCTCATGTTTAAGCTCTTGCATCATATACTTAGCACCTATTAGTGAAGAATACATAGAGCATGCTAAAATTTGGTTTGCATAATTGGTCTCTCTAAAGTCTAGATAATTTCTAGTATTGAGTTTTGAACAACAAGGAAGACGGTGTAGAGTCTTATAATGTTTTCAATATGTCTTTTATGTGAGTTTTGCTGCACCAGTTCATCCTTGTGTTTGTTTCAAATAAGCCTTGCTAGCCTAAACCTTGTATCGAGAGGGAATACTTCTCATGCATCCAAAATACTTGAGCCAACCACTATGCCATTTGTGTCCACCATACCTACCTATACTACATGGTATTTTCCCGCCATTCCAAAGTAAATTGCTTGAGTGCTACCTTTAAAATTCCATCATTCACCTTTGCAATATATAGCTCATGGGACAAATAGCTTAAAAACTATTGTGGTATTGAATATGTACTTATGCATTTTATCTCTTATTAAGTTGCTTGTTGTGCGATAACCATGTTTCTGGGGACGCCATCAACTCTTTGTTGAATATCATGTGAGTTGCTATGCATGTTTGTCTTGTCTGAAGTAAGGGCGGTTTTCACATCAAATGGTTTGAGTATGCATACTCGTTAGAGAAGAACATTGGGCCGCTAACTAAAGCCATGAATCATGGTGGAAGTTTCAGTTTGGACATAAAACCTCAATCTCTTATGAGAATATTATCCGTTGTTGAATGCTTAAGCATTAAAAGAGGAGTCCATTATCTGTTGTCTATGTTGTCCCGGTATGGGTGTCTAAGTTGAAGAATGATCAAAAGCGAGAAATCCAATGCGAACTTTCTCCTTAGACCCTTGTACAGAGCGGCATAGAGGTACCCCATTGTGACACTTGGTTGAAACATATGTTATGCAATGATGATCGGTGTTAACCCAAGCTAATTAGGACAAGGTGCGGGCACTATTAGTACACTATGCATGAGGCTTGCAACTTGTAAGATATAATTTACATGATACATATGCTTTATTACTACCGTTGACAAAATTGTTCCATGTTTTCAAAATAAAAGCTCTAGCACAAATATAGCAATCGATGCTTTCCTCTTTGAAGGACCATTCTTTTACTTTTATTGTTGAGTCAGTTCACCTATTTCTCTCCACCTCAAGAAGCAAACACTTGTGTGAACTGTGCATTGATTCTTACATACTTGCATATTGCACTTGTTATATTGCTTTGCATTGACAATTATCCATGAGATATACATGTTATAAGTTGAAAGCAACCGCTGAAACTTCATCTTCCTTTGTGTTGCTTCAATACCTTTACTTTGAATTATTGCTTTATGAGTTAACTCTTATGCAAGACTTATTGATGCTTGTCTTGAAGTGCTATTCATGAAAAGTCTTTGCTTTATGATTCACTTGTTTACTCATGTCATACATATTGTTTTGATCGCTGCATTCACTACATATGCTTTACAAATAGTATGATCAAGTTTATGATGGCATGTCACTCCGGAAATTATCTTTGTTATCGTTTTACTCGCTCGGGACGAGCAGAACTAAGCTTGGGGATGCCGATACGTCTCCAACGTATCGATAATTTCTTGTGTTCCATGCCACATTATTGATGTTATCTACATGTTATATGCACACTTTATGTCATATTCGTGCATTTTCCGGAACTAACCTATTAACAAGATGCCGAAGTGCCGGTTCTCGTTTTCTGCTGTTTTTGGTTTCAGAAATCCTAGTAACGAAATATTCTCGGAATCGGACGAAATCAACGCCCGGGTTCCTATTTTACCCGGAAGCATCCGGAACACACGAGAACCGCCGGAGAAGGGGGGCAGGGCCACCACACCACACCCCGGCGCGGCCAAGGGGGGGGCGCGCCGCCCTAGGGTGTGGGACCCCCAGAAGCCCTCCTGCGCCGCCTCTCCGCCTATATAAAGCCCCTGACCTAAAAACCTCGGGGCGTTGGACGAAAACCACGAAAACCTTCCAGAGCCGCCGCCATCGCGAAGCCAAGATCTGGGGGACAGGAGTCTCGTTCCGGCACCCTGCCGGAGCGGGGAAGTGCCCCGGAAGGCTTCTCCATCGACACCGCTGCCATCTCCACCGCCATCTTCATCACCGCTGCTGCTCCCATGAGGAGGGAGTAGTTCTCCATCGAGGCTCGGGGCTGTACCGGTAGCTATGTGGTTCATCTCTCTCCTATGTGCTTCAATACAATAATCTCATGAGCTGCCTTACATGATTGAGATTCATATGATGATGCTTGTAATCTAGATGTCATTATGCTAGTCAAGTGAGTTTTACTTATGTGATCTCCGGAGACTCCTTGTCCCACGTGTGTAAAGGTGACGAGTGTGTGCACCGTGTGGGTCTCTTAGGCCATATTTCACAGAATACTTATTCACTGTTGAATGGCGTAGTGAAGTGCTTATTTATATCTCTTTATGATTGCAATATGTTTTGTATCACAATTTATCTATGTGCTACTCTAGTGATTTGTTATTAAAGTAGTTTTATTCCTCCTGCACGTGTGTAAAGGTGACAGTGGGTGCACCGTGTTAGTACTTGGTTTATGCTATGATCATGATCTCTTGTAGATTGCGAAGTTAACTATTGCTATGATAATATTGATGTGATCTATCCCTCCTACATATGCATGAAGGTGACAGCGTGCATGCTATGTTAGTACTTGGTTTAGTCGTGTTGATCTATCTTACACTAAAGGTTACTAAAACATGAGCATTATTGTGGAGCTTGTTAACTCCGGCATTGAGGGTTCGTGTAATCCTACGCAATGTGTTCATCATCCAACAAAGTGTAGAGTATGCATTTATCTATTCTCGTTATGTGATCAATGTTGAGAGTGTCCACTAGTGAAAGTGTAATCCCTAGGCCTTGTTCCTAAATACTCGCTGAGTTACTACCGCTTGTTTACTCGTTTTACTCGTGTTACTACTCGCTGCAATATTACCACCATCAACTACACGCCCGCAAGCTATTTTCTGGCACCGTTGCTACTACTTATTCATACCACCTGTATTTCACTATCTCTTCGCCGAACTAGTGCACCTATTAGGTGTGTTGGGGACACAAGAGACTTCTTGCTTTGTGGTTGCAGGGTTGCATGAGAGGGATATCTTTGACCTCTTCCTCCCTGAGTTCGATAAACCTTGGGTGATCCACTTAAGGGAAAACTTGCTGCTGTTCTACAAACCTCTGCTCTTGGAGGCCCAACACTGTCTACAGGAAAGGAGGGGGAACGTAGACATCACCCAGCAGACACGATCCTGGGGAAGCGCAATGCAGAGGAGCCTGAGGTGCAGGGTGACCGCCTAGACATGGCCAGGGGACGAGACGACGGTGGCCAGAAAGAAGGGGGCACATCCAAAAAGGGGAAGATACAAGGATCGGCACATGGACAAGGGGAACGGCGCGAGGTGGAGCTGTTCTACAGGAGGAACAGGAAGCAAACGGCAACCGGGCAAAAGACTTCCGGTAACCTGGCGAGACCAAATGTGTGGTCTCGTCAGGGGCAATGAATTGCGTTTCGTTCAACTGTCGGGGAGCAGGGAATGCCCCGACAGTGCGTGAACTTGTAGCTATTTCCCAAGTTTGGCGTCCTTTTTTGTTTTTTCTTTGTGAAACTAGGCAAAATAAGAATAAGATGCGTCGTTTGCGTCATAGGTTAGGTTTAAAAGGCTTTGCAGGTCATAGTAGTGAAGGTTTAAGTGGAGGCTTAGCTTTATTTTGGCATGAACAGTGGTTTGTAGAAGTTAAAACTATCAATGAAAGATTTATCGATGCGTATGTGCGTGTGTCTCCCACTGCTCCACAATGGCACTTGACGTGTATCTATGGTGAACCAAGGGTCGAAAATCGTCACCACATGTGGGATACTCTTCGAGCCCTAAAATTAGAATCAGATCTCCCATGGCTAGTTATGGGGGATTTTAATGAGGCGATCTGGCCGGAAGAGCATATCTCTAACACACCACGGCCGGTTTGGCAGATGGAGGCCTTTCGCGATGTGCTAAGTGTGTGTTCACTTCAGGATTTAGGTTTTACTGGGGTACCTTTTACCTTTGATAATAAGAGGAAAGGAGAGGCGAATGTGAAGGTCCGCCTTGACAGGGCCGTCGCTACACCAGATTGGCGAGACTTGTTCGCTGAATCACGTGTACAACATCTTGTATCCCCGATATCCGACCACTCGCCCTATTCTAGTATCTTTGGTGCAGGAAGAAAGAAGCGCTGGAGACCAACGAAACGACAGTATGAGATCCTTTGGGAAAGAGCATCTGACCTCCCGGAGCGGGTATCGAATGCCTGGAAGGAGGCTGGTCAGAAAGGAGACCTTGGAGATATACGACGTGGGCTGGACAAGGTCATGGATGTACTGCAGGAGTGGAGTAAAATAAAGTTTGGCAATATACTTCAGGAGCTGGCCAAATCACGAAAGGAATTGGAGCGCCTTATGCTGCAAAACGCGAGCCAACAAGAAATTCGACGGGCCACTGACCATATGCATGAGCTACTGTATCGCGAAGAACTACTCTGGATGCAGCGGTCACATGTTACCTGGCTGAAGGAGGGCGATCGCAATACACGGTTCTTCCACCAAAAAGCGGTCTGGCGAGCACGGAAGAATAGAATCAAACAGCTTAAGGATGGCGAGGGATGCTGGCAGTCTACACCTACTGAAATGGAGAGAATGGCTACCTCCTACTTCAAGGAGCTTTTCACACGTGACCCCTCACTACAATCTGACAACCTGGTTCACTTATTCCAGGAGAAAGTTACACCGGAGATGAATGAGGCTTTATGCAAGGATTTCACGGATGATGAGATAGGTGATGCACTTTTCCGCATTGGTCCTCCGAAGGCACCGGTGTAGACGGCTTCCGGCGAGATTTTATCAGAGAAATTGGGCCACCCTTAAGGAAGAGGTAATTAATGCAGTTAAAGTCTTTTTTGTGACAGGAAGAATGCCGGAAGGAGTAAACGACACAGCCATAGTTCTGATACCCAAAACGGACCAGCCGGAGACACTGAAAGACTTTCGCCCTATAAGTCTATGCACGGTCATGTACAAAGTTCTTGCAAAATGCATAGTTAATCGGTTACGACCAATATTGGGTGAGCTTATCTCTATCAACCAAAGTGCATTTGTTCCTGGCAGACTAATCACCGATAATGCACTAGTGGCTTTCGAATGCTTACATTTTATGGAGCAGAACACTAACCCGGAGAAGCAATTTTGTGCCTACAAGCTGGACCTCTCAAAGGCCTATGATAGGGTTGACTGGGATTTTCTTCGAAAACGCTGCGAGAATGGGGTTTGCACACCGGTGGATCGACCGGATAATGTCATGTGTGACCACGGTGAGATACATGGTAAAGTTCAATGGCACCCTTCTTGATGCGTTTTCGCCTTCCCGGGGTCTCCGGCAAGGTGATCCCCTGTCACCCTTTCTATTCCTTTTTGTAGCGAGATGGTCCGTCGGCGCTTTTACAAAGGGAAGTGGGTAATCGGGATATCGAGCCCATCGGAATCCGTAGGCGAGCTCCGGGTGTATCACATTTGTTATTTGCGGATGACAGCCTCTTATTTTTTAAAGCAACGATGGCACAGGCCAATAGAGTTAGACTTGTGCTAGACTCTTATGAGAAGAGCACAGGCCGGCTAATCAATCTCGGGAAATGTTCCATTATGTTTGGAAAGACTTGTCCTCAAGAAGTGAGAGATGAGGTGATGGCAGTTTTGCAACTCACAACGAAGCCTTTGACACAAAGTACCTAGGCCTACCCACACCAGATGGTAAAATAAATAAGGAGAAGCTACAAAGCATCCAGGCCAAGCTCGGAAAACGTCTTATAGGTTATGAGGACAATTTTATGACACAAGCTGCAAAGGAAGTTTTGATCAAAGCAGTTGCGCAGGCCTTACCAGTGTATCTGATGGGTGTGTTTAAGTTGCCCTATGGCTTGTGCGATGAGCTTACCAAGATGATACGGAACTTCTGGTGGGGAGCGGAGAATGGGCAGCGTAAAGCACACTGGATTGCTTGGGAGAAGTTGCTGCGACCCAAAGATCGTGGTGGCATTGGGTTTAAAGATCTCGCGCCTCTTCAACCAGGCCCTTACGGCGAGACAGGCGTGGCGACTTATTCGAGTTCCCGGAGTCCCTCCGTGCGCGGCTACTAAAGGCCAAGTACTACCCTAATGGAAATTTAATTGATACTGTCTTTGCGGGAAATGCATCGTCAACCTGGCAAGCAATCGAACACGGACTACAATTGCTAAAGAAGGGACTTATCTGGCGAGTAGGGAACGGTGCACAAATCAGAGCATGGCGTGATCCGTGGATCCCAAAGGGCGACTACAAGGCAGCAGCACCAAGGCGGTGTTGTCGGTACAGGTGGGTCTCAGATTTCTTGCGTCCAGATGGCACATGGGACGAGCAGCGGGTGACACATTTCTTCGCGATGGAGGATGCCACTGAAATCCTGAAGATTAAGGCATCCACGCGAAATGACGCGGATTTCCTAGCCTGGACCCCGGAAAAACAAGGCATATACTCAGTACGCAGCGCCTACCGCTTAGCTTTGGAGGAGCAGATGCAAATGAAAGGTCTGGAATCCACAAGCACAAGACCACAGGGAGAGAGACCGATTTGGCAGATGATCTGGAAGTGCCCTGTACCGCCAAAGGTTCAACACCTAGCTTGGAAAATAGGCTGCAATGCCCTGGCCACGCAAGTAAACAAGCACCGGCGGGGGATCAGAACTCCACCAACGTGCCTCATTTGTGGCCAGGAGGATGAGGACACCTTCCACGTTTTTGTTCGATGCCCCCATGCCAGGGATCTGTGGAATGCAATGCGGGAAACCTGGGACATTCCAGCGGATGAGTCCCTGTGTAACACTGGGGTGGAATGGCTATTGCACTTAATCCCTGACATGTCGGAAATGCAACGGGCCAAAACTTTTTTGCTATTGTGGAGGATCTGGTATGTGCATAATGAGATTACCCACCAAAAACAAGCTCCCCCGGTGGAAGGCTCCCGGCGGTTCCTGCTAGGCTATTTGGAGTCCCTTCTCTTGATCAAGCAACACCCTGAGATGGACCTGGCTAAAGGAAAGATGGTTGTCTCTTATGACTCGGGCTTCAAACGGGATAAGGATGTGGAGAACGGACGCCAGAAGCCTTGCAAGAAATGGTTCCCGCCACGGCCGGGTGAAGTAAAGCTCAATGTTGATGGTTCATGGTCCTCTCAGGGAACGGCCGGCGCTGGAATGATTATTCGGGATCACACAGGGGCAGTCATTGTCGCAGCCTGCAAATCGCTACAGGCATGCCAAGATGCGACGGAGGCCGAACTAGAGGCGCTGGAGGAAGGCATGAAAATTGCACTACTATGGACAACTCGACCAGTCGTTGTTGAAACAGACTGCGCTACAGCAGTGCAACTAATAAAGGGCAGTACACCGAATTCTTCAGTGTATGCTTTTCAAGTACTAAGGATTAGAGATTTGTTTAAGGAAAGAGAGTGCAGGTGTGTGAAAATTGACCGGACTGCAAATAGTGCGAGTCACGGTTTAGCACAGATAGGTAGAATTCAGGCTAGAACACAAGTGTGGGCTGGGCAATTCCCTGAGGAGATTGCCGAGGCCATTGCTTCCGATTGTAATTCTATCTCAGTTTAATAAAGCTCTCTTTCATCGCAAAAAAAAAAGAAAACGAAGAAACGAAGACGATTTCAATTTTGGAAGAAAAATTACAAACTCGATAAGCATTGCTGGCCATACGCGTCAGCGACGCTGACAAGCGAGCCGCCTAACGGCCACCAACCCAAACGGCCTACACAAAGCAAACGGAGCCGCCACCCTTCTCGAACCCTCCGCGCGAATCGCCTGCCGCGTCGGATACGTCCAGGAAATTCCGTGGCGGAGACGAGCACGGCTGCAAACGGAGCCGTCACGGCACGGGATTCCTTCCCCACCTCGGCCCGGCCCGTCCCGACCCGAGCCGCCATAAATAGCTGCCCCCTCCGCGTCTCCAGTCACCACCGCTCCAAGCAACGGACCCAAAAATTCCCCAACCAATCTCCTCTCCGATCGCCTCCAGGCTCGTCGAATCCTCCTCCCCCGCCGCATCAAGGTACCGCGCCTTCCTTCCCCCCTCCCCCTCCCGTCTAGATCTTCGTTTCTGAGGTGCTTCGTCTATCAGTCGTTGCGTAGTTCGAGGTGGTATGCCGTCGGATTCGGTCGGTTCCTGCTCGTAGATGTTCGATCTCATGTTCCGCTGACCCGCGGACTTGGCTTTCGATCTGTTCGCCCGTGTTAGATCGGTGGCGCGGTAGCTATTTTCGTAGGGATTCATTCTACAGGGTGATTTCGCCCCGTCTCCGCGAATTTGTGGAGCTGTTATCGTTTAGATCTGTTCGTGTTCGTGCTGAGTTCTAGCCTGTAATAGTCGCATGTTAATCTATGCATGTTAAATCCACGAGGTTTCGTCTGTTAATCTATGCATGTCAAATCAGAACTAGCTACTCCGTTCCTGCTTGTTACCTGCACGATGAGGTGGGTTTGTAGCTTGCCGATCTGTAGCTTATGACCCATAATTTTGTTATGATCCGAAACATGCCGTTTGATCTGTTCGCTCGTGTCAGATCGGTGACGCGTTAGCTATTTCAAAGGGATTTGTGTTAGATCAATGATTCCTAGGGATTCTACAGCTTAACTTCCGCTAATTTCTGGAATTGTTGTTTAGATCCGTCCGCAGTCGGGCTGAGGTCTATGACTTATGGTCTCTGTTAGTCTATGCATGTTAAATCCGCTAGGTCTCCTATGTTAATCTATCCTTTTTAAATCCAATGGATCCTCCTGTTCCTACTAGTTACGCTTGTGCTGAATCTGGTAGTAGCTGGTGAGCCATAATTCTGTTCTCTATATCTGTCTAGTGCTTGATCTGTTGCCCCTGATTTGATATTTTGTCAATGTGAGATGAGAATCTTTGCTGAACTAGATGAGACAGGTTTGTAGCTTGCTGATCTGAGCTTAGATGCTATACATGCTTGTCAGCTGCTGTCTCGAGATGGATGGTATATTAGATTTTGTGTGGTTAGATGTAGAATCCTCTCAGTCCTGTAGGCATCTTTTTTATCAACTTAGCTTCTACTTGTTGTGGTTATGTGTCCTATTCTGCTATTGCTAGTTGATTCTCTATAGCTCGATGATGCCTATCTACAGATTAATATGTCATGGTGTTTGATCCTGTACTTGTCTAATCTTGAGGCTTACCATCCTACTTGGTTATTGTTCTATGCAGATGCAGATCTTTGTGAAGACTTTGACCGGCAAGACTATCACCCTTGAGGTGGAGTCCTCTGACACCATCGACAACGTCAAGGCGAAGATCCAGGACAAGGAGGGCATCCCTCCGGACCAGCAGCGCCTCATCTTTGCCGGCAAGCAGCTGGAGGATGGCAGGACCCTTGCTGACTACAACATCCAGAAGGAGTCCACCCTCCACCTGGTGCTCCGCCTCCGTGGTGGTATGCAGATCTTCGTCAAGACCTTGACTGGCAAGACTATCACCCTTGAGGTGGAGTCCTCCGACACCATCGACAATGTCAAGGCAAAGATCCAGGACAAGGAGGGCATCCCTCCGGACCAGCAGCGCCTCATCTTCGCTGGCAAGCAGCTGGAGGATGGCCGCACCCTTGCTGACTACAACATCCAGAAGGAGTCCACCCTCCACCTGGTGCTGCGCCTTCGTGGTGGTATGCAGATCTTTGTCAAGACCTTGACCGGCAAGACTATCACCCTTGAGGTGGAGTCCTCCGACACCATTGACAATGTCAAGGCAAAGATCCAGGACAAGGAGGGCATTCCCCCGGACCAGCAGCGCCTCATCTTTGCTGGCAAGCAGCTGGAGGATGGCCGTACCCTCGCTGACTACAACATCCAGAAGGAGTCCACCCTTCACCTTGTCCTCCGCCTCCGTGGTGGTATGCAGATCTTCGTCAAGACCCTTACTGGGAAGACCATCACACTTGAGGTGGAGTCCTCCGACACCATCGACAACGTCAAGGCAAAGATCCAGGACAAGGAGGGTATTCCCCCGGACCAGCAGCGCCTCATCTTTGCTGGCAAGCAGCTGGAGGATGGCCGTACCCTCGCTGACTACAACATCCAGAAGGAGTCCACCCTTCACCTTGTCCTCCGCCTCCGTGGTGGTATGCAGATCTTCGTCAAGACCCTGACCGGCAAGACTATCACCCTTGAGGTGGAGTCATCCGACACCATCGACAACGTCAAGGCAAAGATCCAGGACAAGGAGGGTATTCCCCCGGACCAGCAGCGCCTCATCTTTGCTGGCAAGCAGCTGGAGGATGGCCGCACCCTTGCGGACTACAACATCCAGAAGGAGTCTACCCTCCACCTGGTGCTCCGTCTCCGCGGTGGTCAGTAAGTGTCTTGGTGTTGGAGCTGGTGGGCTGCCTTGTTGTCGCCCTTGAAATTGTGTCTGTCTCTTGAAGTACTGTGTCTGGTTTAATGGACCGTCGAGTTCCCCTATTTGTGTTGCTTTCGTGAAGAAAGCAGTCCCGTTCAAATATGAATAAATGAACTTCGAAGTTTCCTGTGATCAATTATATGTACCATCTCATATCTTCTGGTTGATTGTGTGCTTCCTTTTTCTGTCAATGTTGTTTACAGTTCGTTACTTCCTGTTATGCATGTTGTCGTGAAATCGTTCTGGAGCTAACTCCTGATCCGTTCTGCAGATAAACTGTATCTTTTATCTGAATCCTATGAATCTTAGTCTGCCAGTGGATCATTTCTTTAAATTAAAATGAAACTGGCAGGAGGATGGATATCCTTTCTAGCTTTGAAGCGAAAAATTAAATTTACCAAATATATAATTTAATTGGGACACTGCAAATTGACAAGAACAAAAATTGATGAAAATACCATTAGCTAGCAGTAAACAATGTTACAAACATCCTAGCAGCAAACGACATCAGCTAGCTAGCAAATTGCAAACGGAGCAGAGCAGTAGCCCGGCTGATCTTCGAGCTTCGTGCGCGTGCACACAGAGCATGGCCGCGGCATGATGGCAGGGCCCTGAGCTGCTCATTGCTCTCACCGACTTGGAGTTGGAGATCGGGTCCAGCGGCTGGAGAGGAAGAATGGAAGCAGTGCCTGTGATTCTCGCCGGCGTGAAACCAAGAGAAGGCTTCGCCTTTTCTTATCTTCTTCCCGGCACAAAAAGAGGGATTAACTCTGACTTGTCACGGTTAACCTCCAGGCACCCGCCATCACGCTCTAAGAGCTTAGCTCACTCCTTTTGTTGGCCAACGCAATATTCTGATGCTAAATCCAAGCGATTGGTTTTGCCACATTCACTTTGGCATCGAAGGTACGGCCTCTATGATGAGGAATAGAAGTATAATACATAATGTAGCAAGCACAGTGTGTAAGCAAAGCTAAGATAATATTTTGCTTCAGGAAATATTTGTGTGATGTTGGTTAGAAAAAAGTGGAATGGCTGCGTTCAATTCGGGAACGGTACGGAAGGGGACTCCAGGAGACTGTGAAACCCATATTCCGTTCCCTTGCAGACGATGTTGTTGGTCTTCTCCGTTTCTGTCTTCGTACGTGCTTCAAAGATCTAAAAGCATCTCCAGCCGCGTCCCCCAAAGGGATTTGGGGCGCGCCGGGCCAAAAATGCGTTCCAGCCGCATCCCCCAAAGCCCATTTTTGTCCGGTGCGCCCCCATACGGTGTCCGGCGCCTCGAGCCCGTCCCCGTCCCACAGGGGACGCTCCGGGCATGCCGGACACAACGAAAAACGAGGCGAACCGACGCGGGCCCGACGCAGGCCCGACGCGTCAGCGGCTCGGAAGCTCAGCCGCCGCCTACGTAGCGACGGTGCAGTTGCCGGGAAGCGGAACCGTCGCATTGGCAACCGCGTCGACGACGCGGCAACCGCCGGAATGGAGTCGGGACTCCTCGGAAGAGCAACCGCTGGTCTTTTCGACTTCTGCGCCGCCGATCATCCGCGCTCAATAAGACCCGTACGTCGGCGCTATTGGATCTTCACCGGCCACATCCGACACCTCCAGCGACGATGAGCTACATCTCCGAGCTTCCGTCCGACACCTCCCGGCGAGGGAAAGCCCGCCGGATGGCGCCATTGGTGGGAGAAAGCTCCGACGCCCGGCAGCGACGACGATTCCCTCCCCGCCACTTGACAGCGCGGAGGAATGGCTGGGCGTGGAGGAGGACGCGGAGGAAGAAGGGTCGAGAGAGGCGGCGGTGGCTCGTGCGAAGGCGGAGGCGGACGCGAAGGCCAATACCGCCAAGGCCAAGGCCAAGGCCAAGGCGCAGCCGGCGAGCACCGGCGACAACGAGGAGGACTCCGACGCGTCGGCCGACACCGCCTCTTCGGAAGAGGTGACGAGCAGGAAGCGCCACCGTGACGACGACGACGAGGCGGGGCCATCATCGAAGAAGAAGTAGTAGTTTAAAATAATTTGTATGTAATTTAATTATGTTTTTTCGAAGTTTTATATGTATTTTGTTTATGTTGAACCGATTTGAATATCAGTAAAGAGTTTTATTCTATATATTTAAATTATTTTTAATGTTTGGGAGCGGCGTTTGGGGGACGCGACTGGGAGCGACGTCCCCCAAAGGCGGCACGAACAAAACACGTCCCCCAAACGCTCCATCCGGCGCGGTTTGGTGGACGGTTTGGGGGACGCGACTGGAGATGCTCTAACTATAATTTTTATTATTTTGTGATTCTTTAGACTGATGTTGACGATTGATTAATAGATCGACGATTCTTGGATATTGTGACATGATTGCGTCAGTTAGGAAGAGAGGAGAGAAGTTTGATTTTTCCGCTTGGGTATGGTGCGAGGAGACTGTACATTGTAAACATTCTTGCTACTTCCATTTTCCAAACCGTTTAAAAAACCATTTACTTATGAACCTCACTTATAAACCGTAGAAAAAAACGTGTTTCTAAGTTCCAGAAAATTTCGAAATAAATCGCATTACCTTGAAATTTACTCTACAAAATTTCAACTAAAAACGCCTGCAAAAAAGAAGATGGAACTTGCACACAGAAAAATATAGGTGGATGTACTTTTCTTTCACCACTTAGTCTTCTTTTACACAAGTTACATATACACCAGTGGAGATGTCCCGGCCTGTAACGTAGTCTCGGTTGGCCAACCGAAACTATCCAGGCGGGACTAAAGACGAGCCCTTTTGTCCTAGCCCGGTTACCAGCCGGGATAAATGGCCTTCACGTGGTTGCGATACATGGTTTGGGCTGGAGGACATTTAGTCCCGGCTCTTAAGCCCAACCGGGACTAATTATTATTTTCCGAAATTATTTTTCATTTTTCTAATTTTATTTTTCTAATTTATTTTTTATTTTTTCTAATTGTTTGACTCATTATTCTCTCACTTTGATCAATTTTAACACTAATTACGCTTAATCTGTAGTTAAATTTTAGATTTGGTCACATCTCGGTCGGTCACCCATCCTTACATTACTCTACCCTCAGCACGCTTAACTCCTCGGTTCTTTACCGCTATGCTCCCGCGATTGTGATTGTACCTTGTTGTAAATAGTATCATATAAATCATATTAACTCTTATACCATTGTGTCACATTTCTGTATTGTTTGAAACCAAAAATAATTATGTAAGTAAACAATAATGAATAAGATAATAATATTGAATTCCAATAAAAATAAAATCAGTAATAAAGTTTTATTAGAAAAATAATATATGCATTATTCATATAATATGGCCAATTAATATCTTTAAATCTGTAAACCAATTGGACAAATAATATATGCATTATTATTAGAAAAATGTGAGGAATTTGAATATGAAATATTTTTATTTTTATTAATTTATTATTATTATTATGAAATATTCATATATTATGGCTAAATAATTAATATCTTTAAATCTGTAAACTGCAATTAGACAAATAATATATGCATTATTATTAGAAAAATGTGAGAAATTTGAATATGAAATAATTTTGTTTTATTCACTTTTTTATTATTATTATCAAATAATATATACATTATTTCATACAGACTCGGAATAGGATTTTTGGTGGGGTTCGGGAGTATCTTTTGGAGGTCGAACGCAGAAGTAATATCAATATAGTAGGAACTTAGCATTTCCACATCTTTGCCAATAGCCGCTCCGCAGAATCTGATGGTCTTGTCATGTTAGAAATCCTCGAGAACTTGTGGCACTTCATCAGCCCAACAAATCTGGAAGACCAAATTCTCGGTCGCCACCAAGAGTTCAAGGACGGCGGCGGGATGATTACCCTCGCGAGGTTTGTGAACTCGCAGTCCAAGCCGACACACTTGATTGGTGCGGTGTCGAGAAAGTTCCTCTTGACGGCGCGGATCCACTTCTCCACCCTTGATGCAAGGAGAGTGACCATGATCTTGAAGTACATCCCTTCGGCCGTGAGGTAGTACATCCGAAATCGAGCAGCCGAGGCGCGCACGAGGTGCTCCATTGGGGCCGGAACGTCGATGGGGAGAGAGATTTTCGGGAGAGATGATGGAGATGTGAAGAGATGTGGCAATGGTGGAGGAGATGTGAAGCATATAAAGGTGAGGAAGGTGAAGCATATGAACATGCCAGCCACCGGGTGATTGAAGGTGCTTGATGGAAGCGGTTGGAAAACCCCAAGAGGAAGGTATGATGAGCATAACAACAAGTTTTTCCTCAGTAAAAACCAAGGTTTAATCGACCAGTAGGAGAAAGGAGTGACTTTTGAAGGTGTTGCTAGCTGACTATTGACAGGGCGCAGTACCAGCGCAGCAACAACGTGGAACCTGCACACAACATAACCAAAATAATTTGCCCCAACTTACAGTGAGGTTGTCAATCTCACCGGTTTTGCTAAACACAAAGGATTAGATATATCGAGTGGAAAGAGATGTTTGCAATTTTTAAAGAGAATAGTTCTTGCAGAAAGTAAACAGAACAAGTTTGAGTGGATGAATTTATCAGTGTAAAGGAAAGGATTGGGGTCCACAGTTCACTAGAGGTGTCTCTCCATAAAGATAAATAACATGCTGGGTGAACAAATTACAGCTGGGCAATTGACAGAATACCGACCATACATGACAAGATACTTACTATGAGATTCGTTTAGACATTATAACATAATACATAGACCGTAATCCAACTGCGTCTATGACTAATAACCCACCTTCCGGTTATCGTCTGAACCCTTCCAGTATTAAGTTGCAAGTAACAGATTATCGCATTAAGCAATGTGTGTAAAGTAAACAATAGAATTACCCTTGGATAAAACATTGTTATTTTCTCACTAGTAGCAACATCACATCTACAATCTTAGAAGTTATTGTCACTCTTCCAAAAAACTAGAGGCATGAACCTACTATCGAGCATATATACCCTGTCTTGGAGTCACAAGCATCTACTTGGCCAGAGTATCTACTAGCAACAGAGAGCATGCAAGATCACAAATAACATATGACAAGAATATATAATCGATCTCATCATAGTATTAAATATTCGTTGGATCCCAGCAAACACAACATGTAGCATTACATAAGGATGATCTTGATCATGTAGGCCAGCTCACAAGATCTAAACATGAGGCACAAATTGGAGAAGACAACCATCTAGCTACTGCTATGGACCCATAGTCCATGAATGAACTACTCACACATTACTTCGGAGGCGGGCATGGCGATGTAGATGCCTCCAACGATGATTTTCCCCTCCGGCAGGGTGCCGGGAAGAGCTTCAGAACTCTCCCGAGCTAGGGTTTGCGATGGCGGCCGCGACTGAATTTTTCATGGATGGAGACTCGGGTATTCAGGGTTTTCCCGAGATCGTGAATAAATAGGCGGAATGACGAGGTCGGTGGAGGCCAGGGGGGCCCACACCACTGATACGTCTCAAACGTATCTATAATTTCTTATGTTCCATGATACTTTTATGATGATACTCACATGTTTTATACACATTATATGTCATTATTATGCATTTTCCGGAACTAACCTATTGACGAGATGCCGAAGGGCCAGTTGCTATTTTCTGCTGTTTTTGGTTCCAGAAATCCTAGTAAGGAAATATTCTCGGAATCGGACGAAATCAATGCCCAACATCCTATTTTTCCACGAAGCTTCCAGAACACCCGAGAGCCACCAGAGGGGAGCCCTGGTGGGCCCAGATGATAGGGCGGCGCGGCCAGGGCCTGGGCCGCGCCCCCCTACTGTGTCGTCGCCTCATCAGCCCTCCGACTCCGCCTCTTCGCCTATTTAAGCCTCCTCGACCTAAAACCTCGGACGCAAAAGCCACGGTATGAGAAACCTTCCAGAGCCGCCGCCATCGCGAAGCCAAGATCTGGGGGGACATGAGTCTCTGCTCCGGCACGCCGCCGGGACGGGGAAGTGCCCCCGGAAGGCTCCTCCATCAACACCACCGCCATCTTCATCAACGCTGCTGTCTCCCATGAGGAGGGAGTAGTTCTCCATCGAGGCTCGGGGCTGTACCGGTAGCTATGTGGTTAATCTCTCTCCTATGTACTTCAATACAATGATCTCATGAGCTGTCTTACATGATTGAGATTCATATGAGTTTTGTATCACTATTCATCTATGTGTTACTCTAGTGATGTTATTAAAGTACTCTATTACTCCTCCATGGTGTAAAGGTGACAGTGTGTGCATCGTGTAGTACTTGGCGTAGGTTATGATTGTAATCTCTTGTAGATTATGAAGTTAATTATTGCTATGATAGTATTGATGTGATCTATTCCTCCTTCATAGTGTGATGGTGACAGTGTGCATGCTATGTTAGTACTTGGTGTAATTGCAATGATCTATCATGCACTCTAAGATTATTTAAATATGAACATCGAATGTTGTGGAGCTTGTTAACTCCGGCATTGAGGTGCTCTTGTAGCACTACGCAATTAGTGGTGTTCATCATCCAACAAGAGAGTGTAGAGTGGTTTTATTATGTGATCAATGTTGAGAGTGTCCACTAGTGGAAGTATGATCCCTAAGCCTTATTTCTAAGCATCGAAACTCCGTTTATTTACTGTTCTGTTGCATGTTTACTCGCCGCCATATTTTATTCAGATTGCTATTACCACTCATATACATCCGTACTACTTGTATTTCACTATCTCTTCGCCGAACTAGTGCACCTATACATCTGACAAGTGTATTAGGTGTGTTGGGGACACAAGAGACTTCTTGTATCGTGATTGCAGGGTTGCTTGAGAGGGATATCTTTGACCTCTTCCTCCCTAAGTTCGATAAACCTTGGGTGATCCACTTAAGGGAAACTTGCTGCTGTTCTACAAACCTCTGCTCTTGGAGGCCCAACACTGTCTACAAGAATAGAAGCACCCGTAGACATCAAGCACTTTCTGGCGCCGTTGCCGGGGAGGAAAGGTAAAAAGCACTCATACTCCGGTCCCAGGTAAAGTACTTTTCTGGCGTCGTTGTGTGTGTGCTCGAATCTATTTCCTTTAGATCCTGCAATTGCATCCTTTTGTTTCTTGTTTTACACTAGTAAGGCATAATGGAAAACATCTGTGAGCTTTTTGTACTATTTCCTGAGTCAAGACATGAATGGTTTAATGCGAAAATTAAAAAACCTATGGAACCTTATTTGCATGCTAGTAGAAATGATATTAATATGAACGCTTTGAACACCATTGTTGCTAATGATATGAAAAATTCTAAGCTTGGGGAGGTCGGTTTTGATGAAAATGATCTCTTTAGCCCTCCGGGTATTGAGGAGAAAGTTTATGTTGATTATGATATGCCTCCCATATATGATGATTATAATGATAGTGGTCTTTTGTTGCCACCTACTATGGAGGATAAAGCTTGTTATGATTATACTATGCCTCCTATATTTGATGATGAGAATAATAATGATAGCTACTTTGTTGAATTTGCTCCCACTACAATTAATAAGAATGACTATGCTTATGTGGAGAGTAACAATTTTATGCATGAGACTCATGATAAGAATGTTTCATTTGATAGTTATATTGTTGAGTTTGCTCATGATGCTACTGGATATTATTATGAGAGAGGAAAATATGGTTGTAGAGATTTTCATGTTACTAAAACACCTCTCTATATGCTGAAATTTTTGAAGTTACACTTGTTTTATCTTTCTATGCTTGTTGCATTATGCCCACATGACTTGTTTATTTACAAGATTCCTTTCCATAGGAAGCATGTTAGGCTTAATTTTTTTTTGAATTTGCCTCTTGATGCTCTCTTTTGCTTCAACTACTATTTCTTGCGAGTGCATCATTAAAACTGTTGAGCCCATCTTAATGGCTATAAAGAAAGCACTTCTTGGAAGATAACCCATGTGTTTATTTTATTACAGTAATTTTATTTTATATTTGAGTCTTGGAAGTTGTTATTACTGTAGCAACCTCTCCTTATATTTATTTTATTGCATTGTTGTGCCAAGTAAAGTCTTTGATAGTAAGGTTGATACTAGATTTGGATTACTGCGCGTAAAACGCATTTCTTGTCTGTCCGATACGTCTCCGACGTATCGATAATTTCTTATGTTCTATGCCATATTATTGATGATACCTACATGTTTTATGCACACTTTATGTCATATTCGTGCATTTTCTCGGAACTAACCTATTAACAAGATGCCGAAGTGCCGCTTCCGTTTTCTCGCTGTTTTTGGTTTCAGAAATCCTAGTAACGAAATATTCTCGGAATCGGACGAAATCAAGACCCGTGTTCCTATTTTCACCGGAAGCATCCGGAACACCCGAGAGCCGCGCGGAGGGGCCCCGTGGGCCCCGGATGATAGGGTGGCGCGGCTCGGGCCCCGGCCGCGCCAGCCTATGGTGTCGCCGCCTCTTCGACCCTCCGACGCTGCCCTTCCGCCTATTTAAAGCCTCCGTCGAGAAAACCCCGATGCGAAGAACTACGATACGGAAAACCTTCCGCAGCCGCCGCCATCGCGAAGCCAAGATCCGGGGGACAGGAGTCTCTCGTTCCGGCACCCGCCGGAGCGGGGAAGTGCCCCCGAAGGCTTCTCCATCGACACCGCTGCCATCTCCACCGCCATCTTCATCACCGCCGCTCGCTCCCATGAGGAGGGAGTAGTTCTCCATCGAGGCTCGGGGCTGTACCGGTAGCTATGTGGTTCATCTCTCTCCTATGTGCTTCAATACAATAATCTCATGAGCTGCCTTACATGATTGAGATTCATATGATGATGCTTGTAATCTAGATGTCATTATGCTAGTCAAGTGAGTTTTACCTATGTGATCTCCGGAGACTCCTTGTCCCACGTGTGTAAAGGTGACAAGTGTGTGCACCGTGTGGGTCTCTTAGGCTATATTTCACAGAATACTTATTCACCGTTGAATGGCATAGTGAGGTGCTTATTTATATCTCTTTATGATTGCAATGTGTTTGTATCACAATTTATCTATGTGCTACTCTAGCAATGTTATTAAAGTAGTTTTATTCCTCCCGCACGTGTGCAAAGGTGACAGATGTGTGCACCGTGTTAGTACTTGGTTTATGCTATGATCATGATCTCTTGTAGATTGCGAAGTTAACTATTGCTATGACAATATTGATGTGATCTATTCCTCCTACATATGCATGAAGGTGACAAGTGTGCATGCTATGCTAGTACTTGGTTTAGTCTTTTGATCTATCTTACACTAAAGGTTACTAAAATATGAGCATTATTGTGGAGCTTGTTAACTCCGGCATTGAGAGTTCGTGTAATCCTACGCAATGTGTTCATCATCCAACAAAAGTGTAGAGTATGCATTTATCTATTATGTTATGTGATCAATGTTGAGAGTGTCCACTAGTGAAAGTGTAATCCCTAGGCCTTGTTCCTAAATATCTGCTATCGCTGCTTGTTTACTCGTTTTATCGCGTTACTACCGCTGCGTTACTACCGCTTGTTCACCGTCCCGGGCAAAGCACTTTTCCGGTGCCGTTGCTAATACTTATTCATACCACCTCGTATTTCACTATCTCTTCGCCGAACTAGTGCACCTATTAGGTGTGTTGGGGACACAAGAGACTTCTTGCTTTGTGGTTGCAGTGGTTGCATGAGAGGGATATCTTTGACCTCTTCCTCCCTGAGTTCGATAAACCTTGGGTGATCCACTTAAGGGAAAACTTGCTGCTGTTCTACAAATCTCTGCTCTTGGAGGCCCAACACTGTCTACAGGAAAGGAGGGGGAACGTAGACATCAAGCTATTTTCTGGCGCCGTTGCCGGGGAGGAAAGGTAAAAAGGCACTCATACTTCGGTTCCAGGTAACATACTTTTCTGACGCCATTGTGTTTGTGCTCGAAGCTATTTCCTTTAGATTCTGCAATTGCATCTTTTTGTTTCTTGTTTACACTAGTTTGGCATAATGGACAATAATGAGCTTCTTATTCTATTTCCTGATTTAAAACATGGATTGTTTGATGCGAAAATTTAAAAACCTATGGAATCTTATTTGCATGCTGGTAGTAATATTAGTATGAACGCTTTGAACACCATTGTTGATAATAATGTAGAAAGTTCTAAGCTTGGGGAAGCTGGTTTTCATGATCTTTTTAGTCCCCCAAGCATTGAGGAGAAAATTTTCTTTGATGATACTTTGCCTCCTATTTCTGATTATAATGATAGTGGTCTTTTGGTGCCACTTACTGCGGAGAGTAAATTTTGTTGTGATTATACTATGCCTCCTACACTTGATGAGAATAATAATGATAGCTACTTCGTTGAATTTGCTCCCACTATTACTAATAAAATTGACTATGCCTATGTGGAGAGTAATAATTTTATGCATGAGACTCATGATAAGAATGCTTTATGTGATAGTTATATTGTTGAGTTTGCTCATGTTGCTACTGAAAGTTATTATGAGAGAGGAAAATATGATTGTAGAAATTTTTATGTTACTAAAATACCTCTCTATGTGCTGAAATTTTTGAAGCTACACTTGTTTTATCTTCCTATGCTTGTTACTTTGCTCTTCATGAACTTGTTTATTTACAAGATTCCTATGCATAGGAAGCATGTTAGACTTAAATGTGTTTTGGATTTGCCTCTTGATGCTCTCTTTTGCTTCAAATACTATTTCTTGCGAGTGCATCATTAAAACTCGCCGAGCCCATCTTAATGGCTATAAAGAAAGAACTTCTTGGGAGATAACCCATGTGCTATTTTGCTACAGTACTTTGTTTTATATTTGTGTCTTGGAAGTTGTTTACTACTGTAGCAACCTCTCCTTATCTTAGTTTTATGTTTTGTTGTGCTAAGTAAAGTCTCTATGGTAAAGTTGATGCTAGATTTGGATTGCTGCGCAGAAACAAGCATTGCCGTCTCGTCACGAATCTGGGTCTAATTCTCTGTAGGTAACTCAGAAAATTATGCCAATTTACGTGAGTGATCCTCAGATATGTACGCAACTTTTCATTAGTTTTGAGTTTTTCCATTTGAGCAAGTCTGGTGCCATTTTAAAATTCGTCTTTACGGACCGTTCGTTTTTGACAGATTCTGCCTTTTATTTCGCATTGCTTCTTTCGCTGTGTTGGGTGGATTTCTTTGTTCCATTACCTTCCAGTAGCTTTGAGCAATGTCCAGAAGTGTTAAGAATGATTGTGTCACCTCTAAACATGTGAGTTTTTGATTATGCACTAACCCTCTAATGAGTTTGCTTAAAGTTTGGTGTGGAAGAAGTATTCAAGGGTCAAGAGAGGAGGATGATATGCTATGATCAAGAAGAGTGAAGAGTCTAAGCTTGGGGATGCCCCGGTGGTTCATCCCTGCATATTTCAAGAAGACTCAAGCATCTAAGCTTGGGGATGCCCAAGGCATCCCCTTCTTCATCGACAAATTTATCGAGTTCCTCCCTTGAAACTATATTTTTATTCGGTCACATCTTATGTACTTTACTTGGAGCGTCTCGTTTGTTTTTGTTTTTGCCTTTGTTTGAATAAGTTCATCCTTGTGTGGGAGAGAGACACGCTCCGCTGGTTCGTATGAACACATGTGTTCTTAGCTTTTAATGTTCATGGCGAAGTTTCCTCTTCGTTAAATTGTTATATGGTTGGAATTGGAAAATGATACATGTAGTAACTCTAAAATGTCTTGGATAATTTGATACTTGGCAATTGTTGTGCTCATGTTTAAGCTCTTGCATCATATACTTTGCACCCATTGATGAAGAAATACTTAGAGCTTGTTAATTTGGTTTGCATATTTGGTTTCTCTAGAGTCTAGATAACATCTAGTATTGAGTTTTGAACAACAAGGAAGACGGTATGGAGTCTTATAATGTTTACCATATGTCTTTTATGTGAGTTTTGCTGTACCGTTCATCCTTGTGTTTGTTTCAAATAACCTTGCTAGCCTAAACCTTGTATCGAGAGGGAATACTTCTCATGCATCCAAAATACTTGAGCCAACCATTATGCCATTTGTGTCCACCATACCTACCTACTACATGGTATTTATCCGCCATTCCAAAGTAAATTGCTTGAGTGCTACCTTTAAAATTCCATCATTCACCTTTGCAATATATAGCTCATGGGACAAATAGCTTAAAAACTATTGTGGTATTGAATATGTACTTATGCACTTTATCTCTTATTAAGTTGCTTGTTGTGCGATAACCATGTTTCGGGGACGCCATCAACTATTCTTTGTTGGATATCATGTGAGTTGCTATGCATGTCCGTCTTGTCCGAAGCAAGAGAGATCTACCACCTTCATGGTTGGAGCATGCATATTGTTAGAGAAGAACTTTGGGCCGCTAACTAAAGCCATGATTCATGGTGGAAGTTTCAGTTTGGACATATATCCTCAATCTCATATGAGAATAATAATTGTTGCCACATGCTTATGCATTAAAGAGGAGTCCATTATCTCGTTGTCCATGTTGTCCCGGTATGGATGTCTAAGTTGAGAATAATCAAAAGCGAGAAATCCAAAATGCGAGCTTTCTCCTTAGACCTTTGTACAAAGCGGCATGGAGGTACCCCATTGTGACACTTGGTCAAAACATGTGCATTGCAAAGATCCGGTAGTCCAAGTTAATTAGGACAAGGTGCGGGCACTATTAGTATACTATGCATGAGACTTGCAACTTGTAAGATATAATGTACATAACTCATATGCTTTATTACTACCGTTGACAAAATTGTTTCATGTTTTCAAAATAAAAGCTCTTGCACAAATATAGCAATCGATGCTTTCCTCTTTGAAGGACCATTCTCTTTACTTTTATGTTGAGTCAGCTTCACCTATATCTCTCCACCTCAAGAAGCAAACACTTGTGTGAACTCGTGCATTGATTCCTACATACTTGCATATTGTACTTGTTATATTACTCTATGTTGACTATTATCCATGAGATATACATGTTACAAGTTGAAAGCAACCGCTGAAACTTAATCTTCCTTTGTGTTGCTTCAATGCCTTTACTTTGATTTATTGCTTTATGAGTTAACTCTTATGCAAGACTTATTAATACTTGTCTTGAAGTACTATTCATGAAAAGTCTTTGCTTTATGATTCACTTGTTTACTCATGTCATTACCATTGTTTTGATCGCTGCATTCACTACATATGTTTACAAATAGTATGATCAAGGTTATGATGGCATATCACTTCGTAAATTATCTTTGTTATCGTTTTACCTCGCTCGGGACGAGCAGAACTAAGCTTGGGGATGCTTGATACGTCTCCGACGTATCGATAATTTCTTATGTTCTATGCCATATTATTGATGATACCTACATGTTTTATGCTCACTTTATGTCATATTCGTGCATTTTCTGGAACTAACCTATTAACAAGATGCCGAATTGCCAGCTCTCGTTTTCTCGCTGTTTTTGGTTTCGTAAATCCTAGTAACGAAATATTCTCGAATCGGACGAAATCAAGACCCAGTGTTCCTATTTTCACCGAAGCATCCGTAACACCCGAGAGCTCGCAGAGGGGCCCCGTGGGCCCCGCATGATAGGGTGGCGCGGCTCGGGCCCCCGGCCGCGCCGACCTATGGTGTCGCCGCCTCTTCGACCCTCCGACGCTGCCCTTCCGCCTATTTAAAGCCTCCGTCGAGAAAACCCTCGATGCGAAGAACCACGATACGGAAAACCTTCCGCAGCCGCCGCCATCGCGAAGCCAAGATCCGGGGGACAGGAGTCTCTCGTTCCCGCACCCCGCCGGAGCGGGGAAGTGCCCCCGAAGGCTTCTCCATCGACACCGCCGCCATCTCCACCGCCATCTTCATCACCGCCGCCGCTCCCATGAGGAGGGAGTAGTTCTCCATCGAGGCTCTGGGCTGTACCGGTAGCTATGTGGTTCATCTCTCTCCTATGTGCTTCAATACAATAATCTCATGAGCTGCCTTACATGATTGAGATTCATATGATGATGCTTGTAATCTAGATGTCATTATGCTAGTCAAGTGAGTTTTACCTATGTGATCTCCTGGAGACTCCTTGTCCCACGTGTGTAAAGGTAACAGCAGTGTGCACCGTGTGGGTCTCTTAGGCTATATTTCACGAATACTTATTCACCGTTGAATGGCATAGTGAGGTGCTTATTTATATCTCTTTATGATTGCAATGTGTTTGTATCACAATTTATCTATGTGCTACTCTAGCAATGTTATTAAAGTAGTTTTATTCCTCCCCGCACGTGTGCAAAGGTGACAAGCTGTGTGCACCGTGTTAGTACTTGGTTTATGCTATGATCATGATCTCTTGTAGATTGCGAAGTTAACTATTGCTATGATAATATTGATGTGATCTATTCCTCCTACATATGCATGAAGGTGACAGGGTGCATGCTATGCTAGTACTTGGTTTAGTCTTTTGATCTATCTTACACTAAAGGTTACTAAAATATGAGCATTATTGTGGAGCTTGTTAACTCCGGCATTGAGGGTTCGTGTAATCCTACGCAATGTGTTCATCATCCAACAAAAGTGTAGAGTATGCATTTATCTATTCTGTTATGTGATCAATGTTGAGAGTGTCCACTAGTGAAAGTGTAATCCCTAGGCCTTGTTCCTAAATATCGCTATCGCCGCTTGTTTACCGTTTTTACCGCGTTACTACCGCCGCGTTACTACCGCTTGTTCACTCGTCCCGGGCAAAGCACTTTTCTCGGTGCCGTTGCTACTACTTATTCATACCACCCGTATTTCACTATCTCTTCGCCGAACTAGTGCACCTATTAGGTGTGTTGGGGACACAAGAGACTTCTTGCTTTGTGGTTGCAGGGTTGCATGAGAGGGATATCTTTGACCTCTTCCTCCCTGAGTTCGATAAACCTTGGGTGATCCACTTAAGGGAAAACTTGCTGCTGTTCTACAAATCTCTGCTCTTGGAGGCCCAACACTGTCCACAGGAAAGGAGGGGGAACGTAGATATCACTGTCACGAATTTGGGTTTGATTCTCTGTAGGTAACTCAGAAAAATCTGCCAATTTACGTGCATGATCCTCAGATATGTACGCAACTTTCATTCAATTTGGGAATTTTCATCTGAGCAAGTCTGGTGCCTCTTTAAAATTCGTCTTTACGGACTGTTCTGTTTTGACAGATTCTCGCCTTTTATTTCGCATTGCCTCTTTTGCCGTGTTGGATGGATTTCTTTGTTCCATTACCTTCCAAGTAGCCTTGTACAATGTCCGAAGTGTTAAGAATGATTGTGTCACCTCTGAATATGTGAATTTTTGATTATGCACTAACCCTCTAATGAGTTTGTTTTGAGTTTGGTGTGGAGGAAGTTTTCAAGGGTCAAGAGAGGAGGATGATATACTATGATCAAGAAGAGTGAAGAGTCTAAGCTTGGGGATGCCCCCGTGGTTCATCCCTGCATATTTCAAGAAGACTCAAGCATCTAAGCTTGGGGATGCCCAAAGCATCCCCTTCTTCATCGACAAATTATCAGGTCTCTTCTCTTGAAAGTATATTTTTATTCGGTCACATCTTATGTACTTTACTTGGAGCGTCTGTGTGCTTTTATTTTCGTTTTGTTATTTTCATTCTCTGAATAAATTCATGCTTGTGTGGGAGAGAGACACGCTCCGCTGTTGCATATGAACACTTGTGTTCTTCGCTTTATCTTTAATGTTCATGGCGAAGGTCGAAATTGCTTCGTTAATTGTTATATGGTTGGAAACAGAAAATGCTGCATGTGGTAAATGGTATAATGTCTTGAATAATGTGATACTTGGCAATTGTTGTGCTCATATAGATCATGTTTAAGCTCTTGCATCATGTACCTTGTACCCATTAATGAAGAACTACATAGAGCTTGTTAAAATTTGGTTTGCATGATTGGTCTCTAGAGTCTAGATATTTTCTCGGTTAAGGTGTTTGAACAACAAGGAGACAATGTAAAGTCTTATAATAGTTACAATATGTTCATATGTGAGTTTTGCCGCACCTTTTATACTTGAGTTTGCTTCAAACAACCTTGCTAGCCTAGCCTTGTATTGAGAGGAATTCTTCTCGTGCATCCAAATCCTTGAGCCAATAACTATGCCATTTGTGTCCACCATACCTACCTACTACATGGTATTTCTCCGCCATTCCAAAGTACATTACTTGAGTGCTACCTTTAAAAAATTCTATTCCTTTGTCTTTGCAATATATAGCTCATGGGAAAAATAGCCTAAAAACTATTGTGGTGAAGAATATGTAGCTATGTATCTTATTTCTTATAAGTTGCTTGTTGAGCGGTAACCATGTTTCTGGGGACGCCATCAACTATTACACCTTTGTTGAATATCATGTGAGTTGCTATGCATGTTCGTCTTGTCTCGAAGTAAGGGCGATTTTCATGATCAAATGGTTTGAGTATGCATACCGTTAGAGAAGAACATTGGGCCGCTAACTAAAGCCATGATTCATGGTGGAAGTTTCAGCTGTGGACAACTAATCCTCAATCTCTTATGAGAAAATTAATTGTTGTTGAATGCTTATGCATTAAAGAGGAGTCCATTATCTCGTTGTCTATGTTGTCCCGGTATGGATGTCTAAGTTGAGAATAATCAAAAGCGAGAAATCCAATGCGAGATTTCTCCTTAGACCTTTGTACAGGCGGCATAGAGGTACCCCTTTTTGACACTTGGTTGAAACATATGCTATGCAATGATAATCCGTGTTAATCCAAGCTAATTAGAACAAGGTGCGAGCACGATTGGTATACTATGCATGAGGCTTGCAACTTATAGGATATCTTATACATCACACATATGCTTTATTACTACCGTTGACAAAATTGTTTCTATGTTTTCAAAATATAAGCTCTAGCACAAATATAGTAATCAATGCTTTCCTCTGCGAAGGGCCTTTCTTCTACTTTATGTTGAGTCAGTTTACCCATTCTTTCTATCTTAGAAGCAAACACTTGTGTCAACTGTGTGCATTCATTCTTACATGTTTACCTATTGCACTTGTTATATTGCTTTATGTTGACAACTATCCATGAGATATACATGTTACAAGTTGAAAGCAATTGCTGAAACTTAATCATCCTTTGTGTTGCTTCAATGCCTTTACTTTGAATCTATTGCTTTATGAGTAACTCTTATGCAAGTCTTATTGATGCTTGTCTTGAAAGTATTATTCATGAAAAGTCTTTGCTATATGGTTCATTTGTTTACTCATTGTCTTTACCATTGCTTTGAATCGCTGCATTCATCTCATATGCTTTACAATAGTATGATCAAGATTATGATAGCATGTCACTTAAGAAATTATCTTTGTTATCGTTTACCTACTCGAGGGCGAGTAGGAACTAAGCTTGGGGATGCTTGATACGTCTCAAACGTATCTATAATTTCTTATGTTCCATGCTACTTTTATGATGATACTCACATGTTTTATACACATTATATGTCATTATTATGCATTTTCCGGAACTAACCTATTGACGAGATGCCGAAGGGCCAGCTTGTCGTGTTCTCGTTGTTTTTGGTTCCGTAAATCCTAGTAAGGAAATATTCTCGGAATCGGACGAAATCAATGCCCATCATCCTATTTTTCCACGAAGCTTCCGAACACCCGAGAGCCACTCGTAGGGGAGCCCCGGTGGGCCCAGATGATAGGGCGGCGCGGCCAGGGCCTGGGCCGCGCCCCCCTACTGTGTCGTCGCCTCGTCAGCCCTCCGACTCCGCCTCTTCGCCTATTTAAGCCTCCTCGACCTAAAACCTCGGACGAAAAAGCCACGGTACGAGAAACCTTCCAGAGCCGCCGCCATCGCGAAGCCAAGATCTGGGGGGACAGGAGTCTCTGTTCCGGCACGCCGCCGGGACGGGGAAGTGCCCCCGGAAGGCTCCTCCATCAACACCACCACCATCTTCATCAACGCTGCTGTCTCCCATGAGGAGGGAGTAGTTCTCCATCGAGGCTCGGGGCTGTACCGGTAGCTATGTGGTTAATATCTCTCCTATGTACTTCAATACAATGATCTCATGAGCTGCCTTACATGATTGAGATTCATATGAGTTTTGCATCACTATTCATCTATGTGTTACTCTAGTGATGTTATTAAAGTACTCTATTCCTCCTCCATGGTGTAAAGGTGACAGTGTGTGCATCGTGTAGTACTTGGCGTAGGTTATGATTGTAATCTCTTGTAGATTATGAAGTTAATTATTGCTATGATAGTATTGATGTGATCTATTCCTCCTTCATAGTGTGATGGTGATAGTGTGCATGCTATGTTAGTACTTGGTGTAATTGCAATGATCTATCATGCACTCTAAGGTTATTTAAATATGAACATCGAATGTTGTGGAGCTTGTTAACTCCGGCATTGAGGTGCTCTTGTAGCCCTACGCAATTAGTGGTGTTCATCATCCAACAAGAGAGTGTAGAGTGGTTTTATTATGTGATCAATGTTGAGAGTGTCCACTAGTGAAAGTATGATCCCTAGGCCTTATTTCTAAGCATCGAAACTCTGTTTATTTACTGTTCTGTTGCATGTTTACTCGCTGCCATATTTTATTCAGATTGCTATTACCACTCATATACATCCATACTACTTGTATTTCACTATCTCTTCGCCGAACTAGTGCACCTATACATCTGACAAGTGTATTAGGTGTGTTGGGGACACAAGAGACTTCTTGTATCGTGATTGCAGGGTTGCTTGAGAGGGATATCTTTGACCTCTTCCTCCATGAGTTCGATAAACCTTGGGTGATCCACTTAAGGGAAACTTGCTGCTATTCTACAAACCTCTTCTCTTGGAGGCCCAACACTGTCTACAAGAATAGAAGCACCCGTAGACATCAACCACCCCTAGGGGCGATCCTAGGCCAGGCCGCGCTTAGGTGTGGTCTGGCCACCCTGCGCCTCTTCTTCGACCCCCTCTGGACTTCGTCTTCGTTACCGACAATTATTGACTTCGGCTTTTGTTTCGTTCAATTCTGAGAATATTTTCTGTACAACTTTTCTGAGATACAAAACCGCAGAAAATAGGGAACTGTCACTGTGGCATCTTGTTTATAGGTTAGTGCCGGAAAATGTATAAAAGTTCAACGAAGTATAAGTAAAAAATATATAAATTGGTGTAAAACAAGCATGAAGCATAAAAAATTATAGATACGTTTGCGACGTATCAGTGATCAATTCCCGTGGCTGGCCACCGGCGCCGGCGATCCAAATTCCCGTGGTCGGTCGGCGCGTGACGATCGATTTTCGCGCCAGTTGATCAATTCCCGTGGTTGGCCGCCGGCGCCGACGATCCAAATTCCTGTGGCCAGTCGGTGCGTGACGATCGATTTTCGCGCCAGTAATGACGACGACGACCGGCTTCCGCGCAGGAACGAACCTTTTAACTTCATGTCTCAGCTCGTGTCACCAACCGGGACTAAAGGGGTGCCAACAGGCGCAGCGGGCCGCAGAACCCTTTAGTCCCGGTTCGGAATACAAACCGGGATCAATGGTTCCTAACGAACCAGAACCAATGGGTGCCGTACGCTTGGGTGGATTCGGGGCGACGTGGCCATGTTTTTAGTCCCGGCCTAGGACACGGCCGGGACTAAAGGAGTCTGACGAAAGAACTGTTTTGTTTTCTACTAGTGATACTTGTATTTAAGTTTCAAATTTGGTATGCGCATACTTGTATATCTTGTCTACATGCCATGGTGCCATGTGTGCGCTAGGAGAAGCCACTACGAGGTAGGGTGTCGGTGGAAGTGCAAAAAACCATGAAAGTAGAAGAATCTAGTGAGGAAAATGTAGAGCCGAAGCTTTTACAAAGGATCGGAGGAAGCTTCAAACTAGGCATGAGCTTTCGGGCGAGGCAGGAAAGGATAGGTTCTTTCCTTGCATTTTCTTCCATCGTCCATGACCCCACACGCCGCACCCACACAACGTGGAGAGCAAAAGTTATCATGATGCGTCAATCATCACCATAGAAGTAATATATTTTACAGTAAAGCAAATGCTTCACTACAAGTCTACAAAATAATGCTGGGCATATTACCATGGAAGTAAAGTTTATGCATCAACCAAGACAGAGAAAAAGAAAGGGAGAAAGGGGAAAAAATCTCGGGATCACACACACGCTTCTAGTAGGGCTTCACTTCTTTTCCGCATATGAGTGATTGGCCGCCCGTGCCGTGCCCCGTGCGAATCTTGTACGTGACAGACACATGCTTAGGAGATTGGCCTGAAGACTAGCACGAGCCACCTTTCGGTGTGCTACCGCTGTGCACTACATGGTTCCCTTAGGGTACGTAATGCAAATTGAACAAGACGCCCCACATCGAACGATATGAATCTTGATGCATGTGGACGAGGACGGCGGTGCGTCTTTGGTTCGCGCCTGTGAGTGTAGCCATCACTACGTGCAAAGGCTTTTTTGTAATTTTGTTATTTTTTGGAGCTCTTTGTACTGTTATTGATTACTCAAAGATCGGTGGATTTTTTTTAAAGGTATTGGTATATTTGCTTATGCTAGTGTCCATGTGCATGGTTCCGGATTTGAGAAGATTAACCTTAGGTTTATTTTTGCAATTAATTTTTTTATTAATTCTTATTCGACCGTCGAGCCAATAGAAGTTCAAATCATGGATCTCTGTATATGAAAATGCACACAAAGCAAAGTTTTGCCTGGACAATATTGTAGGAGTTCTAGATCAGGGAAAAAGAAACCAAGTGGATGCTGGGTAAACACCTTCCCAACCAGTTGCTCCACGTCCATGATTATGTACTAGACTAGACTACTAGTTCAAGCAGTTCAAAGTTTCAAAAAACTAATGCTCTGCTCTCTCTCTACCAACTCATGGCGGTCGCCGGTTTCGGGTTCTGGATGGGACATCTGCAAAGCTGTGCATGTGTCCTTGGCCATTCTTGGTGACGATGATGTCCTCGACACCGTTTTACTTCCTGGAGGCATCACCAAAAAGTTCCTCCTTTCTCGTGTGGTTGGTTTCCGCTTCATTGCACAACTTGCGTGTCTCTCCGGTTGGGCAAGGTTTTCTTCACCAACTTTAGGCTCACCCTTTCACCTTCTTTGTGCTTGTCGCTACGATTATTGTCACCATGACTGCTTATACACGGTGAGTTTCCCGGTTTGGGCATCCACCTAGAAACCCACGGGTCGGCTTCACGCCACAAGCGATGCTGGTGATATCTTCTTCATGTCATGGGTTCAATGTGTCGTTGGAAGAGTGTCACGGTCGTTTTTTTGGTGTGCTGGTTGGGCTCGGGCGAGCTCTTCGAGGCCTTTACCGGTGCATATGATGGCAGCGCTCTTGGGCACCATTTACCTCCTTGAAGGCGTGTCCTTAAAGCACCCCTCCTTTGGAATCTCGAGTCACGGAGACAACTAAGCTCCTTCGATCATGGTTGTGCACTGTTTTTTGATGGGGATCGTTGATTTGGTCAGTTTCAGCGCCACGCCCTTCCAATAGTGGTCTACGCCTTCGTCACGGGATCAAGCTATTTGCCTAGTAGTTAGGGCTGCAGAAGCAGGTCCCACATAATCCCACAAATGATGGTAATTAGCAAAAATTACACTACAGGAAACCAAGTCTGTCCCGCATAACACGCCGCTTGCAACCCTGCTAGTAGTCCTAGTTAGCACGTTACTCAGATTGTTGGTGCAGATGATTGTACTAAGTGCTTACAAAAAAGATATATAATCCTCATGATGGTGCCGAATGTAGCATCCTTCTCTTGCGGATGCCATGTCATGTGCTTGGTGGGCGATGCGCTATGCCGCGGAAACTTAATCTTCCTCCGTCAAGATCTGGTGTCTTGGGGCACGCATAGATCCTGACTGGAATGGGGAGGCATGGACATGCCGGCATGTTGATCCAGTAGTAGTACCTGTCGTGATCCGTGCGGGTGGTGTGTCGACGATGAGCTTGATGTAGCCATGTAGGTGTGTTCTTGGGTCTTGGTCAACTCGTCTCCTTGGGCCGACGACACTTGATGGTGTGTTGCCAGCGGTATCTGGCTCTGGTCTCTCTCTACGGACTCATGGCGGTGGCCGGTTTTGGGTTCTGGATGGGACATCGGCAAAAGCCGTCCACGGCCTTGGCCATTGCTGGTGATGATGACATCCTCGACACCTTTTTACTTCCTTGAGGCATCCCCCAAAAGTTCCTCCTTTCTCATGTGGATGGTTTCCGCTTCATTGCACAACTTGCGTGCCTCTCCGGTTGGGCAAGGTTTTCTTCACCAATTTTAGGCTCACCCTTTCACCTTCTTTGAGCTTGTCGCTGTCATTATTGTCACCGTGACTGCTTATACACGGTGAGTTTCCCGATTTGGGCGTTCACCTAGAAACCCAGGTGCCGAGTTCATGCCACGAGCGATGTTGGTGATATCTTCTTCACGTCATGGGTTCAACGTGTCGTTGGAAGAGTGTCACGGTCGTTTTTTTGGTGTGCTGGTTGGGCTCGAGCGAGCTCTTCAATGCCTTCACCGGTGCATATGACAGCAACACTCTTGGGCACCGTTCCCCTCCTTCACGGGGGTCGTTTATTTGGTCAGTTTCAGCGCCACACCCTTTCAATAGTGGTCTACGCCTTCGTTCACGGGATCAAGCTATCTATCCGTATAATCCCGCAAATCATGGTAATTAACACAAATTGCACTACACAAAACCAAGTCCGTCCCACCTAGCACGCCGCTTGCAACCCTAGTAGTCCTAGTTAGCGTAGGTTGTTTCTCTTTCTCTTTGTATCAGACGTTGTACCCATCATGATCGTTTAGGGCTTTATTAATTTAAAACCGGATTCTTTCAGAGGCTTCTGTTAAAAAACAATGCTTTGTGACTTGTGAGTGTGCGCGCTTCAGCGAGTTGGCTGTATCGCGGAATATATATGGAGGCAAGGCATAAATGTAACAGTTGCAGCACGCACGCTTTGATGTGTTGCGAACTTGCGATGTACAGTGCCACCACGCCTGGCCTCACGCCACTGGTGTTAGCCCCAAGTAAGCTCGGGACCTACACAACGATACCCACGGGTAGTGCACTACCTCCACTGCCATGATGCGTATATAACACATGCGAGTCTTCACTCTTCAGCATCGATCGGCGATACTTACCTTGCTGCAAGTACCAGACACGTACTGCACTTCTGTTGCCACATATCACTTCAGAAGTTCAGACAATCCATCGGAGGAGTGGCAGCGAAAACAGAGTGGTAATTAGTGCACCATGGCCGCCGCCGCCGTGCCATTGCCCGCAGTGATGGTGGTCCTTGTCGGAGCGGCGGTCATGCTCGTCGGTGCCGGCGCAGGCGCGGCCCGCGTGCGCGGCGGCCAACAACAGCAGCGGCTGAGGATGGGGTTCTACGACAAGAGCTGCCCCGCGGCGGAGCGGATCGTCGGCGACTACGTCCGGCAGCACGCCCGCCGCGTGCCCACCGTCGCCCCCGCGCTGCTCCGGACGCACTACCACGACTGCTTCGTCAGGGTACGTAAATGCATGAGTATTCTATACGTGTGCGACAAATCATAGGGCGTGAGTGTCATACTCATACTGACATGTACATGCAGGGCTGCGACGGGTCCATCCTGCTCAACTCGACCAGCGCCGGCGCGGCGGAGAAGGACGCGCCGCCGAACCTGACGCTGCGTGGGTTCGACCTGATCGACCGCGTCAAGGCCCTCGTGGAGGAGGCGTGCCCCGGCGTCGTCTCCTGCGCCGACGTCCTCGCGCTCGCCGCCAGGGACGCCGTCACCGCCATCGTATGTAGCCTCCGCGCTCAGCTCTCTCCATCATCTGAAACTAGTATTGACGTGCATGTGCGGTGCAGGGCGGGCCGTCGTGGCGCGTGCCGACGGGGAGGAGGGACGGCACGGTGTCGAGCATGCAGGAGGCGCTCCGGGAGCTGCCCTCGCCGGCGATGAACTTCCCGCAGCTCGCCTCCCTGTTCGCTCGCAAGGGCCTCGGCGTGCGCGACCTTGTCTGGCTTTCAGGTTCGTGATACACGCAACGCACATACCAGCTTAGTAACCAGATGCCAATTACACTAATGGAGCTCGCACGTAGGTCTGATTTAATGTCCGATCATAGACTAAAACGTGTGCCACCGACACGACGAAAGGCCGTCCCTTATCAGCCATTCTTTGTGTGTCGAGAGCGACATAGAAAAGAATGAACACGAAGAATCGTTGCTTTATCTCTGTCCCTCTTAATCCAGATAGGCAGATTCCCGCAGTTTCTGAACACTGCGACGTCGAATCAAACACCTTTTTCAGACTTCAGTAGAAATGTTACAAATACTTAGCACTGTTATTCGAGCTTAATAAATACTTCATCGCGGTTTGTTACTTTGCTTGAAATGCTGCTCCCAACTTTTCTTGGTTCCTTCAAACCTTTTGCTCCCAAGATTTCTTGTTTGGTTGCCTCCGGTGTTGATAATTTTGTAATCCCCTGGCTGGATCCTGCCCAATCATATCGCTTGCTTCCTCTAATTTTGGAAGCCATTTCACGGTCCTCCTTGCCACTTTGCTATCAGGTACTGATAATCAGAGTCACTGATGCGTGCCTATGAACGGCAACTATTTCTGACCATGCCAAGCTCACTACTTACATGTCTACTCCATTTCTATTATCCATCAAGTCCAAACACATAGCATTTGCTTTATATCCTGTCTCCTCTTCCATACGCCAGCATTTAGCGCCAACTTTTGAAATAAGCTTTGCCTAAGCTGTATTGTGTGTTCTCCCAATACCATCCAGACTGAGATCTCTAGCTGAGAATCCAACAGCCCTTCTTCGCTACTAAACCCACCAAAATGAATCATCACGAATAATGTTATATATAATCTGCAGTACAGAATTTATAACAGACCTGAAACATACAAGTTTTGACTATGTGTTCTGACTTGAGCTTGATGTGCAGGTGCTCACACCATCGGCATCGCCCACTGCTCTTCCTTCGCCAACCGCCTCTATGGATATGCCGGCGCAGCCAATGGCACCGCCCCGCCCCTCGATGCGGCCTACGCCGCCAACCTGCGGCAGCGCAAGTGCAGGATGGGAGGCCATGACACCACGGTGGAGATGGACCCCGGCAGCTTCCTCACGTTCGACCTCGGCTACTACCATGCGGTGCTCAAGCACAGGGCCCTGCTCCAGTCCGACGCAGCTCTGGTCACTGACGCGGCAGCGCGGGCCGACATCGCTGGTGTTGTGTCCAGCCCCCAGGAGGTGTTCTTCCAGGTGTTCGGGCGGTCGATGACGAGGCTAGGGGCAGTGCAGGTCATGACCGGCTCCGAGGGGGGATCAGGAAGAGCTGCTCCGTTGTGAACAGTTAGATCGAACTGATATGCGGATACAGCTAGATCAAACTGATATGCGGATATGCACGGTATTTTGTTCAGTGGGTGCTGTGATTTGTAACTGGTTTATTTCTGATCAAAATTTTGTTGCAACTGGTGGTAAAACAACTGAATCTGCATTAATTGTGTGAAGAGAAGATATGCCACAAATACAAGAGTTGTATAAGATTGAAGCTGTAGCAAGCTAGAAAATATGTATATAACAGGGACGACGGCACATACATAACTGAAAGAGTATAATTACAACTAACAAAATTCAGAGAGTAAACACCTATTACAAGCCTCTAGGAAACTGTATCATCAAAAGTTCAGAACAAATATAGGCCACTTTTGCTCACATTCGAACAGATCATTACAACTTATTTGGGAACTAAAACAAAGAGCATGATCTGGACAATATATGTACGCTTCCGGAAACACTCAGACGCCAAGTGTGAAGCAGAAGGTCGTACTGTCAGGTACTCTTCATCTTCTGCATCAACTTCTGGTGCAGAGCATCAATGCAACTGAAGAAAGCAACCCTCCAGATCTTCCAGAAAAACAATGCTCCAAACCATACCCAGAAACCAAAGACAACTCCTGCAATCAGCGAGTAGTACAGCCACAGGTCCTTGTTATGTTCCTTTGCTCCATCCAATGGTGTTGCAATACTCGAATTGTTTGTACACACTACGGGAAAAATTGCCGCTACCGTGCAGGCAATCATTGCCGTGAGCCGCTGCACGGCAAAGAAATCTTTGCCGTGCGGGGCAAGCAGGACGCACGGCAAAGACGTACCGCACGGCAACGATTTCTAGCAGCGCACGGCAACGAACAGCCGCACGGCATACTCTTCAGTGGCGCACGGCAAAGAAGCTTTGCACGGCAAAGCCTAAGAAGCACGCACGGTAAAGAAAAGCATCACGGCAAAGATCCTGCACACCGCACGGCAAAGTAAAGATGCACGGCAAAAGGGTCTGGACGTTGCCGTGGCGCACCCTTTGCCGTGCGGCAAGACAAATTGCACGGGAAAGGGGCCTTTGCCGTGCGACTCCTTCTTTGCCGTGCGCCATACTTCATTTTATTGGTTTTTTCTTTCTATTTTATTTCATCTCATACTTATATTTTTTTTAATTAGTTTCACTTTTTGATGAATATTTATTAGTGTTAATTAAGACAATGTGCACTACAAAATTACTCTCCATGTTCATCCCCCACATATATCAGGTTTCAGAGCAATTAATACGCGCTTCGGAAAATCTGCTAAGTGTTATCGCCCAAATGTGAGGAAGGTCACACCGGGGAGCTACTTTTGCACAATTACACCTTGCATCACACTTTGACACATAGCATAGGCCCACATGCAAGATTTGGTGGGGTTTCGGTGTTCCGGCGGTCGTTCTCCCCCTCCCCCCCCCAAAACAGTGGAACGCGTGCCCCGGCGGTCTACCCCCCTAGATTTCTCCGCGCGAGGGTGCACCAATGTACATTTTCATTCTTTTAGGTTTGTTTAGGACATATACACATGGAGAACCAAGATTGGGACCCTTACGCACATACACCCGCATCTCGAGCCATTATCACACGATCGAGGGTGTGCCTGATCTACTAGTTAGGGTTCGGCGTAGGGTTAAGGCTATGGTCTAGGGTTTAGGGGAGCTACTTTTGCACCATTAGACCTTGCACCACACTTTGACACATATCATAGGTCCACATGCAAGGTTTGGTGGGGTTTCGGTGCTCCGGCGGTCGTTCTCCCCCTCCTCCCCCCAAAACAGCAGAACGTGTGCCCCGTCGGGTCTACCCCCCAAGATTTCCCAGCGCGAGGGTGCACCAATGTAACTTTTCATTCTTTTAGGTTTGTTTAGGACATATACACATGGAGAACCAAGATTGGGACCCTTTGGCACATATACCCGCAGCCTAGAGCCATTATGACACGATCGAGGGTGTGCCCGATCTACTGGTTAGGGTTTGGTGTAGGGTTAGGGCTAGGGTTTAGGGGCTAGGGCTAGGGTTTAGGTTAAAGGTAAGTATTTATGGTTAGGTATAGGTTTAGGGTTTAGGGTTAGGGTTAGGGTTTATGATGCATGGTTCTGCAGCTCCGGCGTCGTGGTTTAGGGATTTAGAGGGGTTAGGGCTCGAAGCCTCCCCAGTTTAGGGTTTAGGGTTTAGGGGAGCTACTTTTGCACCATTAGACCTTGCACCACACTTTGACACATATCATAGGTCCACATGCAAGATTTGGTGGGGTTCCGGTGCTCCGGCGGTCGTTCTCCCCCTCCTCCCCCCAAAACAACGGAACGTGTGCCCCGCGGGTCTACCCCCTAGATTTCTCCGCGAGGGTGCAGCAATGTAAATTTTCATTCTTTTAGGTTTGTTTAGTACATATACACATGGAGAACCAAGATTGGGACCCTTTGGCACATATACCCGCAGCTAGAGCCATTATCACACGATCGAGGGTGTGCCTGATCTACTGGTTAGGGTTAGGTGTAGGGTTAGGGCTAGGGTTTAGGGGCTAGGGCTAGGGTTTAGGTTAAAGGTAAGTATTTATGGTTAGGTATAGGTTTAGGGTTTAGGGTTAGGGTTAGGGTTTATGATGCATGGTTCTGCAGCTCCGGCGTCGTGGTTTAGGGATTTAGAGGGGTTTAGGGCTCGAAGCCTCCCAGCTTTAGGGTTTAGGATTTAGGGGAGCTACTTTTGCACCATTAGACCTTGCATCACACTTTGACACATATCATAGGTCCACATGCAAGATTTTGTGGGGTTCCGGTGCTCCGGCGGTCGTTATCCCCCTCCTCCCCCCAAACAACGGAACGTGTGCCCCGCGGGTCTACCCCCTAGATTTCTCGCGCGAGGGTGCACCAATGTACATTTTCATTCTTTTAGGTTTGTTTAGTACATATACACATGGAGAACCAAGATTGGGACCCTTTGGCACATATACCCGCAGCTAGAGCCATTATCACACGATCGAGGGTGTGCCTGATCTACTGGTTAGGGTTAGGTGTAGGGTTAGGGCTAGGGTTTAGGGGCTAGGGCTAGGGTTTAGGTTAATGGTAAATATTTATGGTTAGGTATATGTTTAGGGTTTAGGGTTAGGGTTAGGGTTTATGATGCATGGTTCACGTAGCTCGGCGTCGTGGTTTAGGGATTTAGAGGGGTTTAGGGCTCGAAGCCTCCCCAATTTAGGGTTTAGGGTTTAGGGGAGCTACTTTTGCACCATTAGACCTTGCACCACACTTTGACACATATCATAGGTCCACATGCAAGATTTGGTGGGGTTCCGGTGCTCCGGCGGTCGTTATCCCCCTCCTCCCCCCAAAACAACGGAACGTGTGCCCCGGCGGGTCTACCCCCTAGATTTCTCCGCGCGAGGGTGAACCAATGTAAGTTTTCATTCTTTTAGGTTTTTTAGTACATATACACATGGAGAACCAAGATTGGGACCCTTTGGCACATATACCCGCAGCTAGAGCCATTATCACACGATCGAGGTGTGCACGATCTATCGGTTAGGGTTAGGTGTAGGGTTAGGGCTAGGGTTTAGGGGCTAGGGCTAGGGTTTAGGTTAAAGGTAAGTATTTATGGTTAGGTATAGGTTTAGGGTTTAGGGTTAGGGTTTATGATGCATGGTTCTGCAGCTCCGGCGTCGTGGTTTAGGGATTTAGAGGGGTTTAGGGCTTGAAGCCTCCCCAGTTTAGGGTTTAGGGGAGCTACTTTTGCACCATTATACCTTGCACCACACTTTGACACATATCATAGGTCCACATGCAAGATTTGGTGGGGTTCCGGTGCTCCAGCGGTCGTTATCCCCCTCCTCCCCCCAAAACAACGGAACGTGTGCCCCGGCGGGTCTACCCCCCTAGATTTCTCCGCGCGAGGGTCCACCAATGTAACTTTTCATTCTTTTAGGTTTGTTTAGTACATATACACATGGAGAACCAAGATTGGGACCCTTTGGCACATATACCCGCAGCCTAGAGCCATTATCACACGATCGAGGGTGTGCCTGATCTACTGGTTAGGGTTAGGTGTAGGGTTAGGGCTAGGGTTTAGGGGCTAGGGCTAGGGTTTAGGTTAAGGTAAGTATTTATGGTTAGGTATAGGTTTAGGGTTTAGGGTTAGGGTTAGGGTTTATGATGCATGGTTCTCGCAGCTCCGTGTCGTGGTTTAGGGATTTAGAGGGGTTTAGGGCTCGAAGCCTCCCCGGCTTAGGGTTTAGGGTTTAGGGGAGCTACTTTTGCACCATTAGACCTTGCACCACACTTTAACACATATCATAGGTCCACATGCAAGATTTGGTGGGGTTCCGGTGCTCGGCGGTCGTTATCCCCTCCCCCAAAACAACGGAACGTGTGCCCCGCGGGTCTACCCCCTAGATTTCTCGCGCGAGGGTGCACCAATGTACATTTTCATTCTTTTAGGTTTGTTTAGTACATATACACATGGAGAACCAAGATTGGGACCCTTTGGCACATATACCCGCAGCTAGAGCCATTATCACACGATCGAGGGTGTGCTCGATCTCCTGGTTAGGGTTAGGTGTAGGGTTAGGGCTAGGGTTTAGGGGCTAGGGCTAGGGTTTAGGTTAAAGGTAAGTATTTATGGTTAGGTATAGGTTTAGGGTTTAGGGTTAGGGTTAGGGTTTATGATGCATGGTTCTGCAGCTCCGGCGTCGTGGTTTAGGGATTTAGAGGGGTTTAGGGCTCGAAGCCTCCCCAGTTTAGGGTTTAGGGTTTAGGGGAGCTACTTTTGCACCATTAGACCTTGCACCACACTTTGACACATATAATAGGTCCACATGCAAGATTTGGTGGGGTTCCGGTGCTCGAGCGGTCGTTATCCCCCTCCTCCCCAAAACAACGGAACGTGTGCTCCGGCGGGTCTACCCCCTAGATTTCTCCGCGCGAGGGTGCACCAATGTAACTTTTCATTCTTTTAGGTTTGTTTAGTACATATACACATGGAGAACCAAGATTGGGACCCTTTGGCACATATACCCGCAGACTAGAGCCATTATCACACGATCGAGGGTGTGCCCGATCTCTCGGTTAGGGTTAGGTGTAGGGTTAGGGCTAGGGTTTAGGGGCAAGGGCTAGGGTTTAGGTTAAAGGTAAGTATTTATGGTTAGGTATAGGTTTAGGGTTTAGGGTTAGGGTTAGGGTTTATGATGCATGGTTCTGCGAGCTCCGCGTCGTGGTTTAGGGATTTAGAGGGGTTTAGGGTTCGAAGCCTCCCCAGTTTAGGGTTTAGGGTTTAGGGGAGCTACTTTTGCACCATTAGACCTTGCACCACACTTGACACATATCATAGGTCCACATGCAAGATTTGGTGGGGTTCCGGTGCTCCGGCGGTCGTTATCCCCCTCCTCCCCCCAAAACAACGGAACGTGTGCCCCGGCGGGTCTACCCCCTAGATTTCTCCGCGCTAGGGTGCACCAATGTAACTTTTCATTCTTTTAGGTTTGTTTAGTACATTTACACATGGAGAACCAAGATTGGGACCCTTTGGCACATATACCCGCGACTAGAGCCATTATCACACGATCGAGGGTGTGCTCGATCTCATCAGTTAGGGTTAGGTGTAGGGTTAGGGCTAGGGTTTAGGGGCTAGGGCTAGGGTTTAGGTTAAAGGTAACTATTTATGGTTAGGTATAGGTTTAGGGTTTAGGGTTAGGGTTAGGGTTTATGATGCATGGTTCTGCAGCTCCAACGTCGTGGTTTAGGGATTTAGAGGGGTTTAGGGCTCGAAGCCTCCCCGAGTTTAGGGTTTAGGGTTTAGGGGAGCTACTTTTGCACCATTAGACCTTGCACCACACTTTGACACATATCATAGGTCCACATGCAAGATTTGGTGGGGTTCCGGTGCTCCGGCGGTCGTTATCCCCCTCCTCCCTCCAAAACAACGGAACGTGTGCCCCGGCGGGTCTACCCCCCTAGATTTCTCCGCGCGAGGGTGCACCAATGTAACTTTTCATTTGTTTAGGTTTGTTTAGTACATATATACAAGGAGAACCAAGATTGGGACCCTTTGGTACATGGTAGCCTCCGGCGGTTGTTCTCCCCCTCCTCCCCTCAAAACAGTGGTATGTGTGTGTACCGGCAGTTAGGGTTAGGATTTAGGAGATCGAGTTTGCACCCCTATATTTTTAATAAAACATGATAAGAACTTTTTAAATGAAAGTACTCATGTTGGAAAAACAGGTTTAATTTAATCTGAAATAAAATTAAATGTTCATATATGACAAAATGGTAAAATTTAAATAAAAAAACGTTGCCATGCGCACACGCACGGCAAAGGTGCAAAACGCACGGCAAAGAGTTTTTGCCGCACGGCAAAGACCGTGGCGCACGGCAAAGAACTTTTGCCGCACGGCAAAGGTGGCCGCACGGCAAAGGCTCGCGGGTCAACCTAAATCTAACACGCGCGTTCCGACCAGATCGAATCAGAGACGCGCGTTGTCCCCCTCCTCAGTACCCCGCGCCGCCGCCACCCTCCACCACACACGCCGCGGCCTCCACCACACACGCCGCGGCCTCCACCCACGCCGGCCCGCGCCGCCGCCACCACCCACGCCGGCCCGCGCCGCCGCCACCACCCACGCCGGCCCGCGCCGCCGCCACCACCCACGTCGGCCCGCGCCGCCTCCCCTGCCACCGCGCACGAATTCGCCGCTGGCGCGGCCCCACTTCGGGTCCTGCTGCTCGCGCCGCTGCTGCTGCCCGTGGCCGGCCGCCCTTTTCTCCTCCCATGCGAGCAGCTCCGGCGGCCACCACGCCCGCGCCGCTGCTGCTGCCCGTGCCATTGCCGCCGCGCGCCCGAGCTCGGTAGCTTGGGGCTGCCGCGCGCCCCTGGTCCCTGCTGCCTCGTCGAGCCGCCACCACCACCTCTGGTCCCTGCTGCTGCCCCTGGCCGTGCTGCTCGCCCCCGGCCACCACCACCCGCCACCACCCACCTCAGCTCCGGCCGCCATCACCTATAGGTAAGATATTACTAGTGTAGATTGTAATGTAGGATTTAGTGTTGATTTTATTGTGTAGTATAGGATTTAGTTAAGTTAATGTAGTGTAAATCAGAAATAGGATTTTAGTATGAACGAAATGTTGAGAAGATGGACATGCGGTGGCGAGTGGGAGGCGCCGGCCGTGGAGTGCGGGTGTGGCTAGTTGAAGGGGAACTAGGCACATGCGGGGAGATCGGGCACAGTGAGGTTTTGTGAGTACCGGTTCGTGGATTCCAACGAATACGGAGGTCACGACCTCCGAATGGTCTAATGAAGAAAAGACCTCGGGCGGGTGCGGGCTGGAATTGTAGCGCGTTTCCAGACCCTTATGGCAAAAATAAGATAATGTGCCGGAAGGAAATTCTTTATGGTGAAATAATATTGTTATACCACTATTGTAAAAAATTCTTGTTCACTTGCATGACTATTTTATTTTTTCGTTATGCAGGCGATGCTTCAAGGTGGACACGAGGGGCGGCGTCGCGGGGGTGATTGACGGGGCGTTTAGGATCTTCTTCGACGATTCTCTCAGAGGGTCGTTGGTCTTCTTCGCCGGCTGTCGGTCACGCTTCGAGGGTGAGAATCCGTTCGCCTCTCTTGTACCTAGGTTTTTCTTTATGTCTAGATCACCAAGTCTCGTCGCGATACCTAGGCGTCTCTTCCCGACCGTAAGGGTTACGCGGATAAATATGCATTAGTGGTCTCGCATATTATGAACCGTAACTCTTACGGCATTTATCGGGACAGCCGGCGGATGCGTAGTTGGGTACGTTCTCCGTGCTCTACCCCGATCCGAGACAGGATTTCGGTAGCGCCTCCCCTTGTTCTCCGGATGCACACCCCTCTCGGCTTTTTGCCGAGACGTGTATCGGGAGAGCAGCGGGAGGTGCTGCCGAAATTCTCGTCTCGGATCGGGGTAGAGCTGGGAGAACGTACTCAATCTACGGATCCGGCGGCTGCTAGGAGCCCACCTAGTAGAGTTTCGAGGTTGATGCACGCGTTAAATAAATAAATATATGATGCATTTATTTCCTATTTGATATATAAATGCTATGTTCGTCCTGTTTTGTTGCTGATTAGAGGATGGATAATCGTGGTCTGGATGTACGATGGCAGAATCGATCGGTGGAACTATACTCGATGAATGGGGAGAAAAGACCAGAGCGGTTTGTGGATAGGGCGTTTGCCATCCCTAGCAGGACCTATAAGTGTTTGGTGCCCTTGTAGTAAGTGCGCTAACCGAAAGGCACAGGACAAGGAAACTATGAGTATGCACCTGATCAAGTTTGGGTTCACACCGTCCTACAGGATTTGGACTTACCATGGAGAAAAGGCAAAGAAACGTGCTAGGAAGGAGGTGTGGCAGATTCAACCTAGGGGGAATATGACACTGGTTTTGATAGGTGCTTAGAAAACTTGGCTAATGGTAATGTGCCTGAAAGCCCTCATGTAGAGGTGGAGACACCTCAGGATGCGGAGACAAGTGAGGACCCGGAGGAAAACACAAAGGAGTATTATGAGGCTCTGTTTGCTTCGCAGAAACCCCTACATGAAAATACAGAGGTTACCCAACTAGATGTCATCGCTCGCCTTATGGCCTTGAAGTGCCATAGGAACTTGTGCAGAGATGGGTTCGATGAACTTCTGGTCATCGTAGGCAGCCTTCTGCCGAAAGGGCACCTCTTGCCGCGAAACTTCTACTATTCGACCAAATTGCTCAGTGACCTTAAGATGTCATCTCAGCAGATACATGCTTGTCCAAAGGGATGCATGCTATTCAGAGAGGAGCACGCTGACACAAATTATTGTATCAAATGCAATTCCTCTACGTACTTTGAGGTAGACCGCAATGGTGATGGTCAGAAGAGGCAGACCACGGTTGCCAAGAATATCCTCCGCTATCTTCCAGTTCTACCGAGGATCCAGCGGCTCTTCATGACCGAGGATACCGCCCAGCAGATGAGGTGGGCCGTGGAAGGAAACAGATACACCGACAAGATGATACATCCGTCGGATGGTACTGCATGGAAGAACTTTGTCAAGAAATTTCCATCGAACGCTGGTGACCCGAGGAGCGTAGCAGGTTGCGATATCAACCGATGGGTTCAATCCATATGGTATGTCGGCTGCAGTATACGGTTGTTGGCCGGTGTTTGTTATTCCCATGAACCTCCCCACGGCGTCGCGCATGAGATCGGTGAACATGTTTGTGTCGATGATAATCCCGAGGCCCAAATACCCGGGCAAGAACATGAATGTGTACCGGAACCGCCGGTGGATGACTTGGTTCGTGGCCGGGAAGGTCGCGGGATCCGAACATATGACGCATCAAAGAAGGAGTACTTCGATATGTATGTGTGGTACCACACGTCCCCGCATGACCTGCCAAGCACGTGCTTTGTTCTGCGGGTGGTGTACACATGGGAAGTGGCCTTGCCCACGGTGCGAGCAGGCCGTGACTTTCTTCCGGCTAAACAAGGGAGGCAAGTATTCATGCTTTGATGAAGCTCGACGAGTTCCTTGAGCGGAGGCATGCATACGGGAGTGATGTAAAGAGTTTCAAGAAAGGCCGTGTTGTCCGTGGCCCGAAGCCAATTCCGAAGACCGGAACGGAAATCAAGGCCGAGTTAGATGCTCTTAAGCCTAGCCCCGATGGGAATGGTTTCTTGGGATATGGGGAGACACACCAATGGACTCACAAGCCGTGCTTATGGAAGCTCCCTTACTTTGAGTTTCTCGAGCTCCCGCATAACATTGATGTAATGCACACCGAGAAGAATATCAGTGAATCCATTTGGAGCACGATTGTGGACACCGAGAAGACGAAGGATAACATAAAGGCTCGAATTGATCAAGAAATGTGGTGCGATAGGCCGGAGTTGAACATGCAGCCACCTCATGGTGCCAAAAAACTTGGACTAAGCCACACGCTCCGTTCCGCCTCACAAAGGCCCAAAAAGGAAGGTCTTCCAATGGATGAAGGACTCCTTGTTTTTCCTTGATGGGTTCGCAGCCAACTGGATGAGGGGTCTCGAACATTGAAACGTTGCGAGTACAAGGGCTGAAGAGTCATGACTACCACATATGGCTTGAGCGGATAATGCCGGTGATGATTCGAGGCTATGTCCCCGAGAAGACTTGGCGAGTGCTAGCGAGGTTGAGTTTTTCTTCCGCCGGATTTGTGCTAGGGAGTTAGACACTAAAGTGATTGAGAAGCTGGATGAAGAGGCACCCGTGTTGCTTTGCGATCTAGAGAAGATCTTTCCTCCGGGGTTCTTTAATCCGATGCAACATATGATCCTGCACCTCGCGGAGGAATGCTTAAAGGGGGCCGAATTGGGGCCGTTGGCGGTTTGGTCCCGAGAGAGAAACACAAAAGCTTCGTCAAATGACTGGCAATAAATGCAAGATCGAAGCATCCATAGCCGAGGCAGTCCTGAACGTGGAGGTGGCAAACTTCACCACTAAGCACTATGATCCCAACATTCCCACAAAGCACAACCCGGTCCTCCGTTACAATGCCGCCAACAATGAAGAAGTACCCAAGCTTAGCATCTTCGTGGGGCTTGGTGGCAAGTCAAGTGGCTCGAAGCCGTACGAACGGACCGACAGGAGCGGACCTTGATCCACTCGTATGTCTTGAACACCATGGTCGAAGTGAAGCCGTACATCGAGTAAGTGCGAACCATTTAGTTATTCGCAAACATTCACTCGTATTTGCGTGGCTAACTCTTCCTCTTTTCATCGGTATAGGCAATTCAAGGCTATACATTGGAAGAATACCCACAGGGAGCCTACCCCGGAAGAATCCAAGCAAATTTTCGATAAGGGCGGCGGTTTCGGTTTCAGTAGCTGGTTCTGTAATTTGGTACTTTTCTATCCAAATTAGCTAGCACTTTCGACATTTATCGGTAATTTCTCGTTCTAAACTTCTCGTGCTAAAATTGTAGGCAAGAACTGACAAAGAGATGAAGTCAGAGCTAAGAAAAATTGCTAGGGGCTTTGACCATTCCCTCGAAGCGTTCAACTCCTATGACGTGAACGGGTATCGCTTCCAGACCCATAAATACACAACAAGCCGGCCCAACGCGAAGACAATAAATAGCGGGGTGGTATGTCTAAAGTGATTGAGAAGCTGGATGAAGAGGCACCCGTGTTGCTTTGCGATCTAGAGAAGATCTTTCCTCCAGGGTTCTTTAATCCGATGCAACATATGATCCTGCACCTCGCGGAGGAATGCTTAAAGGGGGGGCCGAATTGGGGCCGTTGGCAGTTTGGTCCCGAGAGAGAAACACAAAAGCTTCGTCAAATGACTGGCAATAAATGCAAGATCGAAGCATCCATAGCCGAGGCAGTCCTGAACGTGGAGGTGGCAAACTTCACCACTAAGCACTATGATCCCAACATTCCCACAAAGCACAACCCGGTCCTCCGTTACAATGCCGCCAACAATGAAGAAGTACCCAAGCTTAGCATCTTCGTGGGGCTTGGTGGCAAGTCAAGTGGCTCGAAGCCGTACAGAACGGACCGACAGGAGCGGACCTTGATCCACTCGTATGTCTTGAACACCATGGTCGAAGTGAAGCCGTACATCGAGTAAGTGCGAACCATTTAGTTATTCGCAAACATTCACTCGTATTTGCGTGGCTAACTCTTCCTCTTTTCATCGGTATAGGCAATTCAAGGCTATACATTGGAAGAATACCCACAGGGAGCCTACCCCGGAAGAATCCAAGCAAATTTTCGATAAGGGCGGCGGTTTCGGTTTCAGTAGCTGGTTCTGTAATTTGGTACTTTTCTATCCAAATTAGCTAGCACTTTCGACATTTATCGGTAATTTCTCGTTCTAAACTTCTCGTGCTAAAATTGTAGGCAAGAACTGACAAAGAGATGAAGTCATAGCTAAGAAAAATTGCTAGGGGCTTTGACCATTCCCTCGAAGCGTTCAACTCCTATGACGTGAACGGGTATCGCTTCCAGACCCATAAATACACAACAAGCCGGCCCAACGCGAAGACAATAAATAGCGGGGTGGTATGTCAAGGTGACGATGGGCTCCATTACTATGGAAGAGTCGAGGATATATACGAGCTGAATTACGGGTTTCAGAAAGGGCTAAATCCCGTCGTCTTCAAATGTCATTGGTTTGACCCACGTCGGGTGAGACGGGATCCTGAAATTAGGTTGGTCGAAGTTGAAAGGAACTCTGTTTATAAGGGAGAGGATGTGTACATCTTGGCTACCCGGGCCTTTCAAGTATTCTATCTCCCGTACGCGTGAGAAACCCGACAAAACGTCTACATGGATGGGATGTTGTGATGACGGTGCCTTCACGCAATAGGCCGCCCCCGCCAAACAAGGACGATTACCGCCGCGTAGACCCCTCAGCAAATAGTGTCGAGTTCTATCAGGAAGAAGGGCTCCCCGGGCATTTCACAATAGCCGTGCCGACTATCGATGACATGGTCGTAGACGATGAACAAGAAGATGCGGGCATGGATGGGGACAATGCAGAAGATGCAGCAAATAGTGTCGAGTTCTATCGGGGAAGAAGGGCTCCCAGGGCATTTCACAATAAGCGTCTTAGACATCGATGACATGGTGGTAAACCCAGTAAAGACAAGAAGATGCGAGCATAGGATGGGAACAATACAGAAGATGAAGCGAGGATGTTTG
>NC_061509.1:52134142-52217328 GCF_022539505.1 Lolium rigidum
CGTCTTGCGGTAGGAAATTTTTGTTTTCTATGCTACGAATCCCATCAGTTTGTGCCCCGGAAGACCTGAGTTTGCTCGAGGCGTTCAGAGCAGGGATTGACCTCGATGCAGATGGACCACCTCCAGGTTTCATTGATGATTATTGGTTCGCCGAGCCTGATGACGATGACGAGACACGCGGTCCAATCACGGACGTCGACACAGGCTACTGATCTATGTAGTAGTAATTGTGAGGCTAGCTAGGTTATTTGTAATAACTCCGTGTAATAGAGATTGTCTAGCTAGATTATTTGTAAGAACTCCGTGCTATGTTTGAGAGAACTCTATGCTAGCTATTTGTTGCTTCCACTAATTAATGTTCATCCTTTTGCATTATTGTTGCTTTCATTAATGTTCATCTACTTATAATTCTGTTGCTTTCACTAATATTTATCTCTTTACAATATTGCGTACTAATAAACCACTCTCTTCATTTGTGTTTGCAGATGATTGAAGCATGCCGCCAAAAAAAAGGGGTGGCGGTCTTAAAAAGAAGCTCAAGGACTTGGTACGTGTAGGGACTTCGAGGCGGGGCCGAGCTACTACCCCCCCTCCTAGCCCCCCTCCTGTCGCTCCCACAGGGCGTCCGCGTAGGAAGAATGTGATGCGGGTACTCACTCCTAGTCCTAGCCCCCCTCCCGCAGCCGATGATGATGACGAGGAGGAGGACCAGGAGCACCACGGGGGTGGGGAGGACCAGGAGGAGGAGGGGGTGGGGAGGACCAGGAGGAGGAGGGGGGTGGGGAGGACCAGGAGGAGGAGGGGGACGAGGAGGACCTCTCGGAGGATGAGGGGTTGGGGAACTTAGTGTTCGATCCTGATCAAAGCCTACAGTGGCATGCGCCGGAGGATTACCAGTACGTTCCAGCTGTGGAGAGGCTGAGGCCACGTGATAGGAAGCCATATCGGCGTGGGATAACACAGCTCCACGCGCTGAAGGACTAGCGCTACAGGCACGTTGTTCTACAGCCCTATGGAAGGAGGTACATGTTAATTTTTGGCATTTCGTTATCGCAATTTTGTCATTATCAAAATTATTATCACATACATATTGATGTTGTCGTTTCATGGTGCACCTCGTTCCAGTATGAAGAACCGTCGCAGAGACCGCCACGTGGGTACTCGAACATCCTTGGGGGCCTACTTAGATGGTATTTCCCTGGGATAGTCGATCTCCCTACTGGTGGCTGCGACGTAGCTTGGAGGTGGGCGCACTACAACCTCGCGGAAGATCCTCTTGGCCGCGGCACCGCGGCGGATTTGGTTGTTGCCAAATTCTGGGTACGTGACTTTTGACTTCTTACCATTCATACACTCTCCTTGGTTCACAATAATTGCACTAATTCCCCTTGTTTTACCTATGTGCATGGTTGCAGAAATACTTCAAGAGGGCCGAGGGCAAGGAGAATGCGTGCAATGATGTCCTACACCAGCTTGCAAGGAAGAGGGTGACTGGCATGCACTACGAGGCACGTGTTCAATGCGTCCGCGACTGGCACGCCGACCGCTTCGTCCACATGACTAAGGAGGACGCTCGCGACACGCTCATGCAGCCGTGGCGATACTTGCAGTGTATTTGCATTTATGTGTTATTGATTTCTTTATCGCCATGTAGTTTATTTTACCATAATGGGTTTATCTTGTGCATGTAGAACCCTCCTCAGTACATCGGCAACGACGAGAGGTGCTTTCTTGCGATGGTCATGTGGTGGACATGCCCCCAGTACCTCAAGAAGCACGAGGAGGGCAAGAAGAAGCGGGCAGAGATGCGAGGTGGATCGCATATCCAAGGCAGCATCCCCATCTCTCTTCACCTGCAAAGGAGGTGAGCAAATTAATGGTTCCTTCATTCTTTGAATTCATGTTATATATTTGTTAACTCTGCAAGGGTGTGCCACTTCACTCAATTACATGTTCTCTTTTGCAGGAAGTCGGGACAGGAGCGAAGCCTCAACGTCTTTGCCGTGCTAAAGAAGATGAAGCAAAGGAAGACGCCCGATCCCGAGATGGGGTCCGTGTGGGTTAACCCGCAATCCGAGACCCGAGTGCACGTCGTATGTCTCCAAGTTCAAGCGGAAGTACGGCGAGGACGCCAACCCGGAGGCCGAGGACTTTGACCCCGAGGTCGCGGTGCTTGCGGGAGAAGGCTTGAAGCATGGCCGCCTATGGTTTGGTGACGGGTGCGTCGACCCGGCGAAGGTTCCCTCTCTCCGCCGGATCCGTCGTGGTCGTAAGAGCGGCCAGCCTGAGGTAGAGCCCCGGCCACGGGCTTCGGATCTAGCTGTCGAGCGGTTACGGGTATGTTCTTCCTCGGGCCTCTACATTTCCTTTACATGCTGTCCATTGAAATGTTAATGACATCGCGGCAACACAACGTAGGAGGAGATGGCAGCGAAGGAGCAGGCGGCCCAGGAGCAAAGGGCGCAGATGGAGCAGCAGATTCTGGAGTACCGACAGCAGCGAGACTACGGATGATGCAGCAGATGCAACAAGACAGCAGCGGATGATGCAGCAGCAGCGAGCACGGATGAGCCGGCTGATGAGCCGGACGGTTCTGACTTCTCCACCGGGGAGTCTTCCTGCTCCTCCACCTTACTCCATGCCGTGGATGCCGCCACCGCCCACTCAGACCCCGGGGACACCTATCACCGTCAACAACATGAACATCATCCGGAGCATGAACCGCGGTGAGTCCTCCTACACTTGTGCCCAACCCGCTACTTGTACTTGTTCAAGTGTTCAATATGCAAATGCAAATGTTCATAACATCAACCTGCTTATAGATTATATGTCACAAGGCAATGACGATGAGGCCGGCGGAAGCAATGGAGGAGGACAAGGATGATGGCATGGTCTTGGTGCACTTTGTCGGATTGTATGCTTCTAATGGATTGTAATAATGGGCATTGCACTATGGACTCTATGTAACTTGTGTGGATGGACTATGGACTCTATGTAATGCATTGTATGCATGAATATGTGCGGTTGATGTATTTGTGTTATCACCAGATTTTGGCTAAATCAGGAGGTGGGCCGCGATCAAGATGGGCTTGGAAGATTACACGTGGAAGATCTCTGAAGCGGCCTTGCTCGGAGAATTTGGGCTAGATTGCCCATGTATCTTTAATTACAATAGATTGTATCTAGATTAAAAGTTAGAGTTTGTCTCGTACACGGTGGGGATCTCCCACGTTAGAAAGTCCCTTGGACTATAAATATGTATCTAGGGTTTATGGAATAAACAACAACCAACGTTCAACACAAACAAATCTCGGCGCATCGCCAACTCCTTCGTCTCGAGGGTTTCTCCGGTAAGCACCATGCTGCCTAGACCGCATCTTGCGATCTAGGCAGCACCAGCCTGCCCACGTTGTTCATGCGTTGCTCGTGCTGAAGCCTTTTTGATGGCGAGCAACGTAGTTATCTTAGATGTGTTAGGGTTAGCATTGTTCTTCGAGTTACATGCTTTCGTTATGCGACCCTTGCACATCTAGCCGCCCTTACACCTATCTTAGGTGTAGGGGCGGCACCCCGCTTGATCATAGTTTAGTAGATCTGATCCGTTACGGTTGCTCCTTGTTTCATCAAGGATTAGTTTAACATCCGCAATAGTTAGGCCTTACAAAGGGTTGGAGGATCCAGCGGCGTGTAGGGTGACGTTTGCTAGCCCTAGAAAGGACGTTCCGAGGATCAACCTCGTGTTGGTTTTTAGGCCCTGTCTAGGATCGGCTTACGGTCACCGTGCGCGAGCGCGAGGCCCAATCGTGAGTAGGATGATCCGATTATGCGGTGAAAACCCTAAATCGTCGTAGATCTCATTAGCTTTATCTTGATCAAGCAGGACCACCATATATTCGGACACCTCGTCCGAATCATGGGTGGATCGGCTCTTTGAGCCGATTCACAGGATAACCTGAGAGCCGATCGAGGCTCGTATTTAATGTTTACGTGTATGCCCTGCAGGAAACTAAGCGAGGCATCATCCACACCTTCCTGACCAGGTATAGGTCAGGTGGCACGCCCTTGCGATAGCATCGGACGTGCGACCAGGAGGCTTTGCGGGCCGTCGCTCTGAGGGACTGGGGCCAGCCGCAGCCCTAGTTGTTCCCGGCTCTACCGTGTTGCCCGTCTCCGCCCGCCGGGGGTTTCGACGTCAACACATTCTCGGCACGCCCGGTGGGACCACGACCTTCGACATCCACCACATCGCCATCTACATCCGAGATGGCGGAAAGCACTCCGGTCAAGTACGAGGATCTGCCTGATGAACTCAAATCGAAACATGACGAGATCAAGGCAACCCTCGAGGCCGAACTCATCGGCTCCTTTGAGAAGACCCATCGCACGGTATCAAGCTCAAGGAAAACGCACGACCGTTGCCTGGCGACAACATGGTGGATCTCAGCCATTCCATATGCGAGTCGGAGTTCCCCTTCGGTGTCAGCATGGCAGGGCTTGCAAGCCGCCATGGCAAAGATGAAGCAGAAAGCAGCCACTCCCGTGGCAAGGATAAAGAGGAGGCCGATCCACGCGACCGGCCCCAAGATGATGACAGACGGTACCTGACGGAGGAGGAAGTGAGAAGCGTGCGGTATCAACGTCCACTCTCCGAGCATCTCCTCAACAAATATAAGCAGCAAGCACGACCGACGTCGGCGCTACGACGTAGATGATGAGAGAAATTGTCGGTCTGATGCGGAGGACAGGAGGTACCGTCAGGCATGGTAGAAACAACGACGGGTACAATCGTCACGCTGAAGGAAGGTCAAGGGGGCAAGATGACATGGATAAGCACTGGGACTGCCCTTTCTTCAAACATTGCTGGGACTCAGGAATGAGCCGATTGCCAACAATCGAGAACTGCCCGGAATGCAAACAAAGGAAGAAGGATGCCGCTAACGTGTCCGTGTTCAAGCGTCTAGGGCCTCTCCCGCCTCGGAACAAGCATGCCGAGTCCGCTCGGGTGGAAGATCTCGAGGAACTAGAGGACGATGATGAAGAAGACAAATATCATCGGCCCAGGTGGTGCCCTGATGGGCTCAGCCGTTCCCAGAAACGCAGGGTTCAGCGATTGCGCGGGTTGGAAGAAGCCGAAAGATTGTACCCGCACACGCTGAGGAAGGCACGGCCTGATCTGGCCGCCAAAATTCAGCGAACCCTGGACGAAGAAGGTCGGCCACAAAGAAAAGAGTGGCGCCCCAAGCAGAGGAAAGCCGATGATGATACATCGGCTGGCACAAACATGGTCTTCATTCTTCCAACGGAGTTTAGCGCTCCAAGATTATATGAAGCACCGGTGGCGCAATTGATCGCGGCCCACGGCCGGTCATCTTTGAGAAGCCGAAAGAAAGAAGTTACGGCATCCGAAGGCCCTGTACTTGCGAGGTTACATCAATGGGCAGCCTGTCAACAAGATGTTGGTAGACACCGGGGCGGCAGTTAACATTATGCCATACTCCATGCTACGTCGGTTGGGACGCTCCAGCTCGGATCTGATCAAGACCAACGTAACACTGAGCGATTTCAACGGCCAAGCATCTGACGCGCAAGGTGTTCTGAATGTGGATCTGACCGTAGGAAGGAAAACTGTCCCTACGACGTTCTTTATTGTCGACAGCAAGAGTACCTACGCTGTCCTACTAGGGAGAGATTGGATCCACGCCAACTGTTGCATTCCATCCACGATGCACCAATGCCTAATACAAAGGGATGGAGATGAAGTAGAAGTCGTCCACGCAGATGATTCGGCCGAGGTTTCAACAGCTGGCATGGACGTTTGGGAGACATCGGGCCAAGAGCCACTCTCGTGCATCAATCTGGACGACTGCGAGCGCATCGACGTGACAAAGAACGGGGTTAGGCTGGTTTTATCCACAGGCCTGACCGTGTAACAAAGCAAACGTCGATGAACAAACGTGGCGAGGCTGATCCTTGTGATCGGCCCCAAAAAGTTTATGAAGGAACATTACAAAACCTTCATCGAGCAAGCAACGTGGAGGCCGATTCCAGCAATCGGCCAAAATTATCCTCACCATCCATTCTCGCCCGGGTTCAACATGTAATCCAACGGAGCCGATACCATCAATTCTCTTGACCGAATCGGCTCGTGGGGCACCTAGTGGATAAAACACGAGGATATGCAAGTAGAAGTGTCTCATCCTTTGATGATGGGTATTGGAGTATGGGGGCCGATACATAAATCGGTCGAAAATTCAAAAAATTTCCCATTGGCAAGTCTTCAAGTTCAGCGGTGTTAGCAGCGAAAAACGTGACATCTTCTAGAACCAGGACTGCAGGATTGAGGATCGTAACCCTGACTAACGACAAGGGCAGCATAAACGTGCAAGTCAGGGTGGGGATGAGCCTAACGAAGGGAGCATATCTCTTCTAAGACCAGGAGAACAGCCGATGACGAAGCAATCGGCTGTAACGTTTTGACTCGGTAACTGTCACTTCCAGGGGTTGTTGCGTCCAGAGTTTGGAGGGCATCAGAAATGCAAGGACATCCTCACCGGAAGTTGCTGCAGCCTGCGAAGGAAAGGTGCCGATCTGGTCAACGAGGTGCAAGGAGTAGACTGAAAAAGCTCGGGGGGCAGCTCACCTTGAAGGTTCTCTGCTCTGGGGAGCCGATTTTGTTGGAATCGGCTAACTCTGCATCACAACTTGTCTGAAGAATGGTGCTGATGTTGCAAAATTATCAGTTTCAGTATGCAAGACGATTCAGCGACAAGCCCAGGGCTCTGTTGAAGACACCTACTCAACACCAGATTACCAGCCTGCTGGATCGACTGTATCGGCTGTCGACGGATGAAAGGTGATCAACTGGTTGGCCCCGCACGATAGCGCTCTCAGACATTGTTGAGCCCAGGCCTGTTTGCCTGAATTACGGGTCCTCATCACTGTTTCCACCCCGGCTGAGGCTCGGGGGGCAGCTTGCCACGAAAGGTCCTTTGCTATAAGGAGCCGATTTTGCTGAGATCGGTCGGCTCTGCATTTCAATTTGTCGTGAGAGATGGTTGCTGTTAGAAGACAGAGCAGGATTATAAACGTCACTGCAGACTATCACAAGGGAATTTGTGGACAAGTGATGCCTGGTCTGCAGAAGTGGCAGCTTCAACGTTTGAGTTGACCCAGCAACAGTCCTGGGGCTCTCCTGAAAGCAAAGAGGATCTGAAAGAGAAGGATGCGGCAGAAGGATGTCTGAAATTTAAAGTTAATAAGGAGACTGAACATTATTTCAGGAGTTTTGCCGCTAAGTTTGACATGCCATCCTGTGGGATCTGCATTTACAAGACCTAGGGTTTGCGCGATTATGGCTTGGCCTTGTTTGACCGGGAGTTTGGGTCCGGATGGATCTATCTCGAAATTTATCGTGAGAGACCGATGCGCTGCCGTCGGCTCACTGGGCATTGACCAAATTGACAATCGGCAGAATCAGTACGAAGGACAATCGGCTAAATTATCATAAAGGAAATCGGCAAAATCAAATTGGGGAATTTCTTCATTGATAAACCAGATTTCTTACATAGAAGAGCTGATTGCTCTCAAAAGGGAGTACTAAGGGGATACATTGCCCCGTCTACTACCGCTGATCCTATGCTAAGGGTCCTATCTACGGGCCGTCGCTGCCCTCGTCATCACCCTCGCCGCCGCTGTCGGCGCTGCTCCCGGCGGGCTCGTCGTCGCTGCTGTAGCGGCCACCGGCGGGACCTTCGTTGTCCTCATCCTCCTCGTCGTCGTCATCGTCGCTGTCGTAATCACTGAGATTCCCTGGCCAGGGGCAGTGGCGCTTGGCCGGCGGCTCGTCGGAGGGGCTGTCGTCGTCGTCGTCCTCCTCCTCCTCCTCCTCCTTCACCTCCTCGGAGGAGGTAAAGTCATCCCAGGAGAAGCGATCGTCATCGCTCTCCTCCTCCGATTCCCCGTCGGCAAGGAAGCGGAGGTCGCTCTCCCCGTCCGTCGAGGACTTGTCGTCCTCGGACCAGATGGAGAAGTCATGGTCGGGCTCCTCCCCGGCCTCTATGGCGCGGCGGGTGTTGGCCGCATGGACCTCTTGTGGGTTCGGTTCTGGCGTCGGCTCGTGGGAGGAAGAGGACTCGAGGGAAAGTCCCGACGAGGCGGAGGAAGAAGAAGACATGGTGCGCGGAAGGGCTTTTGGAGTGCTAATACGGAAAGGATGAGGAGAAGAACTGTTCGGTACGGTTGGATAAAAGAAGTGGGGATTTAATGTCCGAACGGTTTTCGAGGAAGTGGTGCCAAAAAACTGTCAAATCGTGCAGAGAAGTTGGGAAGGCAAGTTGTCATGATGGAAATACTGCGACGGTTCTCGCTCCGCCACGACATGACCCCTCGGAGGAAAAAGCAGTGGTTTTGAAATTATCATTACCAAAACCAGGGGGCATGTGTTATCACCAGATTTTGGCTAAATCGGGAGGTGGGCCGCGATCAAGATGGGCTTGGAAGATTACACGTGGAAGATCTCTCGAAGCGGCCTTGCTCGGAGAATTTGGGCTAGATTGCCCATGTATCTTTAATTACAATAGATTGTATCTAGATTAAAAGTTAGAGTTTGTCTCGTGCACGGTTTGGTGCATCTCCCACGTTAGAAAGTCCGCTTGGACTATAAATATGTATCTAGGGTTTATGGAATAAACAACAACCAACGTTCAACACAAACAAATCTCGGCGCATCGCCAACTCCTTCGTCTCGAGGGTTTCTCCGGTAAGCACCATGCTGCCTAGATCGCATCTTGCGATCTAGGCAGCACAAGCCTGCCCACGTTGTTCATGCGTTGCTCGTGCCGAAGCCTTTTTGATGGCGAGCAACGTAGTTATCTTAGATGTGTTAGGGTTAGCATTGTTCTTCGAATTACATGCTTTCGTTATGCGACCCTTGCACATCTAGCCGCCCTTACACCTATCTTAGGTGTAGGGGCGGCACCCCGCTTGATCATAGTTTAGTAGATCTGATCCGTTACGGTTGCTCCTTGTTTCATCAAGGATTAGTTTAACATCCGCAATAGTTAGGCCTTACAAAGGGTTGGAGGATCCAGCGGCGTGTAGGGTGACGTTTGCTAGCCCTAGAAAGGATGTTCCGAGGATCAACCTCGTGTTGGTTTTTAGGCCCTGTCTAGGATCGGCTTACGGTCACCGTGCGCGAGCGCGAGGCCCAATCGTGAGTAGGATGATCCGATTATGCGGTGAAAACCCTAAATCGTCGTAGATCTCATTAGCTTTATCTTGATCAAGCAGGACCACCATATATTCGGACACCTCGTCCGAATCATGGGTGGATCGGCTCTTTGAGCCGATTCACGGGATAACCCGAGAGCCGATCGAGGCTCGTATTTAATGTTTACGTGTATGCCATGCAGGAAACTAAGCGAGGCATCATCCACACCTTCCTGACCAGGTATAGGTCAGGTGGCACGCCCTTGCGATAGCATCGGACGTGCGACCAGGAGGCTTTGCGGGCCGTCGCTCTGAGGGACTGGGGCCAGCCGCAGCCCTAGTTGTTCCCGGCTCTACTGTGTTGCCTGTCTCTGCCCGCCAGGGGGTTTCTGACGTCAACAATTTGTGGTGTTCCCGTAGTGTTTGGTGATGTTATGTTGAAGATTATACGTTGTATATGCTATATTGTCAATTGCTATATTTGAAATGCAGGGAATAGGCAAAAAACAGCAAAAAATGAAAAAAACAGGGCCCTTTGCCGTGTGTGTGCACACGGCAAAGGACTTTTGGTCTCTTTGCCGTGTGCACACGCACGGCAAAGGAGCCACGTGTCGCCCACCTGTGCTCCTGGGAGCTCCTGGGGCGTGCCTGTATGGGGCTTTCCCGTGCGTGGCAGATCAAGGCCGCACGGCAAAGCTTCGCACGGCAGAGAATGTTACGCACGGCAACGTCGGGCGCACGACAAAGGACTTCGGCGCACGGCAAAGTAATGGCGCACGGCAGCGTTGGCAGCGCACGGCAAAGAGGGAGCGCACGGCAGAGATGGCGACGCACGGCAAAGGGCTTTGCCGTGCATTCCTTGCATGCGCACGGCAAAGGTGGCTTTGCCGTCGAAGGCTTTGCCGTGCAAGCTTTGCCGTGAGTGCACGCACGGCAAAGCCGTTGCCATGCGTATAGGCCTCTTTGCCGTCCAAAGCTTCGCACGGCAACATCTTCTTTTCCCGTAGTGACATGCAATGCTCAAAGGGGGACCACAAAGTCCAAGATTATTGCTATAGATTGATGGGTCATTGAGTGTTTGGAGCTGACTTCCGGTAGGTATCTCTCCAGATAGAAGATTGTTGGAGAGATTAACAGTGTTGAGGAACATCAAGTTTGATATGGTAGGAGGAATCTGAGCTGAAACACAAATTTTGACACTGTGTTCTGACTTGAGCTTGATGTGCAGGTGCTCACACCATCGGCATCGCCCACTGCTCTTCCTTCGCCAACCGCCTCTATGGATACGCCGGCGCAGCCAACGGCAGCTCCCCGCCCCTCGATGCAACCTATGCCACCAACCTGCGGCAGCGCAAGTGCAGGATGGGAGGCCACGACACTGCGGTGGAGATGGACCCCGGCAGCTTCCTCACGTTCGACCTTGGCTACTACCATGCGGTGCTCAAACATAGGGCCCTGCTCCAGTCCGATGCTGCGCTCGTCACTGACGCGGCGGCAAGGGCCGACATAGCTGGTGTTGTATCCAGCCCGCCAGAGGTGTTCTTCCAGGTGTTCCGGCGGTCGATGATGAGGATGGGGGCCGTGCAGGTCATGACTGGCTCCGAGAGGGAGATCAGGAAGAGCTGCTCCGTGGTGAACAGCTAGGTCGAACTGATATGGGCATATGCATGGTATTTTTCCTGGAAATTATTCAGTGGATACTGTAATTTTCAACTGGTATATTCTCATCAAATTTTTGTTGCGAGTGGTGATAAAACAACTGAGTCTGCAGCTTAATTGTGATCGGAGAAGATATGCCACAAATACAAGAGTTATTTAAGATTGAAGCTGTATTCATAGACCGCAGCAAAGCTAGATGCGTATATAAACAGGAACGACAAAACATACATAACTACAACTCACGAAATTCGTACAACGCGCGGGGGGGGGGGGGGGGGGGGGGCCGGAGGGGGAGATTTACATGTCAGTCACATCTCGTAATCAGGTAGGAATGGAGTTTGTCGACATCAGCCCGGCCGAGGTGCGGGATACGCCATCTCCACAGTGCAATATCATCACATGCGCGTCTAATGGTGAAACTCGGAAGGGTGGTGTTGCTGTTGAACAATAGGTCGTTGCAGGTCTTCCAGATGGACCACATGATCGCCGCAACGTCAAAGTACCAAGTAGCTATGGCAACACCTAGGGGGGCAGGAAGCTCCCAAGTCCCAAATGGAGAACCGCCCAGCAGGAATATGGACGCCTAGACGAGACCAAACATAGCTGGCCGTGGCGCACTCGAAGAAGAGGTGGCGACAAGTCTCCACAGCATCGCAAGCGGCACAAGTCACCGAGGGGGTGCAGCTCTTGTGGAAGAGGTACGCGAAGATCTTCAGCTTCGAGGGGAGTCGGAGAGACCAAGCCACGCAAGCGGAGGCGTGGGGGGGGGGGGTGCGGACGCGACAGCATGCGGTATGCCTCTCGCGAGCTGAAGCTGGCCTTCCGCGGAGTGTCGATGAAGCGTCTGTCGGCGCCTGACCCGAGGGAGATGCCGGCCACCAGCCGCTGCATCTCAAGGAGCTCGCACGTCGCAGCCGTGGAGAGGCGAGGCTGGAGGTCAATCTCGGCCTCGACCACCGCAACCACCGTGGCGTGGAGGCGTGTACTATGGGAGAAGATTTGTCCAGCCAAAAGGACGTGGCACGGCCGTCCACCACCTCCACCCTGGTGATGGCGCGGTAGAGGGGGAGGCAGTGGTCGACAATCTTCTCAAGAAAGGAGGGGGACTTGGAGGATTCCCCAAAATCACCACCTGTAGAAGAAAAAACCAGCTTTTCCACGGGAGGGGGTTAGGTAGGTGGAGGCTATGAACAAAATTTAAAAGAAAACACCTGTTTTGCCGGTAGAGATCCTTGATGCCGAAGCCGCCCTCCTGCGTAGGCAACATTACCTTATCCCACGTGACCAAGCAGCGGGCACCAAAGCAAGAGTCCCTCTCGGTCCAAAAGAAAGCACAACGTCTCTTGTCAATCCTATCAATAACCCCACGGGGAAGCAAGTACGAGAACATATAATACGTAGCAAGATTATTCAGAACTGCATTACACAAGAAAAGCCTACCACCAGCAGATAAAAGGTTTGCGCGCCAACCAGAAAGACGACGGTCGAAGGAGAGGACAAGAGGTGCGAAAACTGATGCGGGGAGTTTCATGGGGGATAGGGGGAGCCCAAGATAAGGTTGAGGGGAGGTCCAAATGGGACACTCGAGGGTGGCAGCCATGGTCGCAACGTCCTCAGCGAAAACATGCATTGGAATGAAGCAAGATTTGTCGAAATTGATGGCAAGGCCTGTGGCAGCAGCGAAATCCTCAAGCACGTGTTTGAGGGTGGCGGCCGCAGCGGGGGTTGCTTTTCAGAGGATAAGGGTATCGTCAGCGTACTGGAGGACGGGGCAAGGAGTGTCGTGAGAGAGAGGGTGAGCAAGACCCCCTCCAGCCCAGGCCAGGCGGATGAGACGTTGAAGGACATCAGCGACAATGATGAAAAGGTACGGGGAGAGGGGGTCGCCTTGTCGCAGGCCATTGCGGCAGGGGATCCAATCCACAGAAGCCCGTTCAACAGGATAGCCGTGAGGCCAGTGCGAAGGATCTTCTCCATGCGCTCGTCAAATCCACGGGCTCGCAGGATGATGAGGAGGCTGTCCCAGTTGACCGAGTCAAAGGCCTTGCAGAAATCGATCTTAAAAACAAGGGTGGGCGCTTTACGACTGTGGCAGCAGCGAAGAAGATCAGCCGCATAGACAATGTTCTCGGAGATACGACGCCCTGACAGAACCCTGTTTGGTCCGCGTCAACGAGGGTCTGAATAGCGGACTGAAGTCTCGTGGTCAGCACTTTGGTGATGGCCTTCATGATGCAGTTCTGAAGCGAGATGGGGCGGAACTGGGAGGGGTGGTTTGCAGATTTGATTTTTGGGATAAGGACAAGGAAGGCGCGATTGATCCATGAGAGATCCATCGAACCATCGTAGAAGGAGCAAAAAAGGGCGAGGATGTTCGGAGGGACAGTTTCCCAGAAGGTAGAGAAAAAGGATGGACCGAAATCGTCAGGCCCGGGGCTGGACAGCTTATTCATGCCAAGGAAGGCATTCTTAATCTCCTCAGGAGAGAAGGGGTTACTGAGGTGGGCAGGCGGGGGGGGGGGGGGCATCACCATAGAGGGAACTGATGTTAAAGCGCCAAGTTGTGGGGGCAACTGTACCCAGGATGTCAGCGTAGAAGCTCTTCAGGGTGGCAGCTTTAGCGCAGTTGTCTGTGATTTCCACCCCATTCACAAGGAGAGAGGGGATAGAATTGCGGCGCATCCGGCAGGTGGCAGAGGAGTGGAAAAACTTTGTGTTTTCATCCCCCTCTAGCGCAAAGCGAATCTTAGCTCTGGCCTTCCAGTACATGGACCTTTCCTTGATAGAGAGGTGAAGAGCGTCCATAGTAAGAGAGCGTCCATAGTGAGGTGGCTTCGAGGTTGATTTTTTGTATTGCTTCTTGTAAGGTTTGCGAATAATCTAATAAAAAGCCGTGTGCATCCTTTGGATGCAGAAGCTGGGGCGATTCTTCCCCCTTTTCGAAAAAAAAAGTAAGAGAGCGAAGCAGGTTCTCCGAAGGGAACAGGGGGCACCCTTCCTCGAGCATATCCAGAAGACTGATAAGGAGGCGGCAATCAGTCTCCCTCTGGGAACAGGGGGAGATACACCGCGCCCAAGTTTTACATTTGTTCCTGCACAAACGGAGGCGAGCAACAATTCTGGCCGTGGCGTCAACCCTGGAGCTAGAGCACCAGGCAGAGTGGATGATCTGGCGAAATCTAGCATGCAGGCTCCAGGAAGGTTCGTAGCGGAAGAACCCCCCTAGGGATGGAGGAGGAGATTTTTGCCATGAGAGGAAATTGTATCATGAGAAGTTCAGAACAACTATAGGCCACTTGGGCTCACATTTGAACAGATCATTACAACTTATTTGGTGAAGGAAAAAAAAGAGCAGGGTCTGGACAATGCATGTATGCCCATTGCAGACAATGCAAGTCTGAGAAAACTCTAAGGCGATAAGTGGGAAGCAGAGTGCTGTACTGTCAGTTACTCTTCATCTTCTGCATAAACTTCTGGTGCAGAGCATCAATACAACTGAAGAAAGCAAACCTCCAGATCTTCCAGAAAAACAATGATCCAAACCATACCCAGAAACCAAAGACAACTCCAGCAGTCACCGAGTAGTACAACCACAGGTCTTGGTGATGTTCCTTTGCTCCATCCACTGGTGTTGCAATACTTGCATTGTTGGTACACACAGCGCTCAAAGGGGGTCCACAAAGTGCCAGATTATTGCTATAGATGGATGGGTCATTGAGTGTTTGGAGCTGACTGCCGGTAGGTATGTCTCCTGATAGAAGGTTGTTGGAGAGATTAATAGTGTTGAGGAACATCAAGGTTGATATGCTAGGTGGAATAGGACCTGATAGCTTGTTCCAAGAGAGGTCAAGGGATTCTAATTTTTTCAGATTGCCAATAACTTTTGGGATAACACCGGAAAGATGATTTCTTGACATGTTCAGATATTGGAGGCCTCTTAGATGTGCCAACTCTGAAGGGATCTCCCCAGAGAGAAAATTGCTTGACAGATCAATACCAGTCACAAGTGCACTTGTTCCATGAAAACTGTGCTCCTGCCCCTTCCAAATTATGTCAATGTAGTATGAGTATACACCCAAGCCAGGTATTGTGACTTCTATTTTTGGCCGAACCATGGATGGCCTTATCATGGAGGCTAGGTTGGTGAAGCCTTCTGGTATCGAACCTATAAAGTTATTTTCAGCCAGATGAAGCAATTCAAGTTGGGAGAGTTGTGACAGCTGCCAAGGAATACTTCCATGGAACAGGTTAGACCGCAGCTGGAGAATCCTTAGCAAGGAATTGCTTTCCGCTATCCAGAAAGGAATTTCACCTGATATCTTATTGTTTCCCATATCCAAAACAACAAGGCTTTTGAAGTGTTTTAACGCTGGTGGAAAGCAACCTGTGAAGTTGTTGCTTGATAAGTGCAGAGACTTCAGTGAAGAACTGTAGTAAGTCGAGGTTGGAACTTCTCCAGTAAAAGAATTGCTCGACAAATCCAAGGATTGTAGTTTAGTAAGGTTCCACAAGCATCCAGGGAGATCTCCAGATAGTTGATTGTTTGATAGATCCAACAGTTGCAGATGTGTTAACTGACAAAAGGCAGAGTGTGATTCAACCGAGAAGCTGCTATTCTTAGCCTCCTTGACAGCCGGAAACTTCCTGCTGCCAATGTTACGAATGATACCTGTGAACTTGTTGCCGGACAAGGAAAGAAAAAGAAGATTTATCAGATAGGAGATGGTTGAAGGAAGATCACCCTCAAGATGGTTGATGCTGACGTCAAGGTAGTATAATTCTGTTAGATTGCCGATGTGAGATGGCACCATTCCAGTAAGGTGATTCTTTGATAAGTCCAGAAAGATCAACTTTGGCATGCTACCAATCTGAACCGGAATGTAGCCAGTGAAGTTATTGTCCGAGAGGGCTAGTCCCATTAACTCTTTCCAGTTACTGATCTGCGATGAGACACTTCCAGCAAGCAAGTTATTGGATACATTGAAATCCAGGAGGTTGGTCCAGTTTGTAAAGAACTCTGAGGGGATGGTGCCACTGATACTGTTTCCCTGTACTTCAAACACCATTAAATTTTGCATCCTGGAAAACGATGGTGGCAAACTTCCAAACAATTGATTATGTGACAAAAACATGAACTGAAGACTAGTAAGGTTTCCCAGCTCAGGTGGAAGAGTAGAAACCAAACTAGCATTCCTGAAGTTGAGCGCCACTAGCAACTGAAGCTGCCCAAGTGAGGTTGGGATCGACCCACCAAGTGAGTTGTTGTTAAGAAAAAGCATTTGCAATCCATTTATCATCCCGAGCTCCCCAGGGATTCCTCCTGTGAGACTATTTGAGTCCAGACACAGCATCTTGAGCTTTTGGAGTTTTGAGAGAGAACGAGGTATCACACCGGAAAATCCATTAGAGGATAAATTTAGATGACGCAGCCTTGGAACCATCTCCGGCAATGAAGCTGGTAATGGACCTGAGAAGGTGTTACCCGATAAATCGAGGGACCTCATCTTCGCATTGGTGCAGTTGATGATGAATTGTGGGAAGGTACCACTGAGATCATTATTAGCTAGAGATAACAGCTTCAAACTGAACATAGGTGAGAACTTGGCATATTCTGGATTGGTCAAGTGGTTATTTTCCAAATGTAACTGAACAAGCATTGGAAGGTTGCTGAGTTGGTAGGGGATGGCACCAACAAGATTGTTATAGCTCAAGTCCAGAATTTTTAGGGTGACAAGCAGGGAGATGTTTGCTGGGATGACACCAACAAGATCGTTATTGAAGAGATCAAGCACAGTGAGGTTCTGGAGAGCTGCAGAGTACAAGGCGTGTAGCGTACCATGGATCCCTGCTTTGGGAAGGTGGAGCTCAGTAACATGTCCAGAAGCGTCACAGCTGACGCCGAACCAAGAGCAGGTAGAACTGGAAATTGACCAGGAGGACAGTGAGTTGGCCCCAATCAAAGTGGATTTCCATCGGAGTAGTGCTTCTGCTTCCGGGTTGATTGCCTTGGATGAACATACTAGCAATAAAACTGTGATATAGAAGAGCTTTTTCAGCACCATTGTAGGGGCTTATGGTGTTGGTACGAAAATGACAAGCTAAAGGGGGCTCTATTGATTGGCTTTTGAGGTAGCTAGAGTGCACATAGATAAAAGGGACCATTACCGCATGAAAACAAATACGTTTCAGTGCTGTCGTTGGACTGGCATACAGCGATGGATCTACCACTAGCTAGTGGGTGCACGGGACCAGGATAGAATATGAATGGTACTGATGCGTACCTATGAATGGCATCTATTTCTGACGATGCCAAGCTCATACTTACATGTCTACTTCATTTCCACTACGAATCAAGATAAAACAGATAGCCTCTGCTTTATATCCTGTCTCCTGTTCCATACGGCAGCGTTAGACTAGACTTTACCTAAGTTATGTTCTCCCCGTACATCTAGACTGAGATCTCTAGCTGAGAATCCAACAACAGTCCTTCCCTACTAAATTCACCAAAAGAATCATCAGAAATAATGTTATATAGCTACTGAATTTCAACTCGGCGTTCTAAATACCTGAATATACAACAGACCTGAAGCACAAGTTTTGACTATGTGTTCTGACTTGAGCTTGATGTGCATGTGCTCACACCATCGGCATCGCCCACTGCTCTTCCTTCGCCAACCGCCTCTATGGATACGCCGGCGCTGCCAACGGAACCTACCCACCCCTCGATGCGGCCTACGCCGCCAGCCCGCCAACCTGCGACAGCGCAAGTGCAGGATGGGAGGCCACGACACCGCGGTGGAAATGGACCCTGGCAGCTTCCTCATGTTCGACCTCGGCTACTACCATGCTCCAGTCCGACCCAGCTCTGCTCACTGACGCGGCAGCGCGGGCCGACATCGCTGGTGTTGTGTCCGGCCCGCAGGAGGTGTTCTTCCAGGTGTTCGGGCGGTCGATGACGAGGCTAGGGGCAGTGCAGGTCATGACCGGCTCCGAGGGGGAGATCAGGAAGAGCTGCTCCGTTGTGAACAGCTAGATCCAACTGATATGCATATATGCACGGTATTTTGTTCAGTTTTTTTTTTTGAAATGGGGGTATTCCCCGGCTTCTGCATCATGGCGATTTGGCGATGCACACGACCTTTTATTTAAAAGAAGGTTCAAAGTAGCATTGTTTACAACTCACGCATCCGCGAAGATTGATACAAAAATCAACCATCGAACAAACACATACTATGACTACACATCAACATAGCCTTCTAGTATGTCGCCAACCAGCCTGACACAAGATATCCTGAGCGACCATCAGGAGCCGTGTGTATCCAGAAGCCATGGCATTCCGCTGCCCCTTCGGAGAGAGTAGAGCCCAGAGCTGGACCCAGTGAGAGACCATATGGATAACCTGCAAGAAATGAAAAGAGGGTTTTTTTTATTAAAGATTATATCATTTCTGACCCTCCAAATAGACCAACATAAAGCAGAAACCCCAATCCGGATAAAAGACTTAGATTGTCTATCTACTCCATTTAACCAATTACCAAACATATTAGTAACATTGGTGGGAGGTGGAACATCATATGTAAAGTTAATTGTACGCCATAAGAGCTTAGCTAAAGGGCATTCAATAAAAAGGTGATGAATGGTCTCCTGTTCCCCACAGAAAACACATTTGGTACATCCATTCCAATTACTCTTAGCTAGATTGTCCTTGGTTAACAACACCTTATTACTCAAGAACCACATGAAGATTTTTATCTTTAGCGGGATTTTAACCTTCCATAGATATTTCCTGAGGAAGGGGGTATGGTCACACATAAGATCTTCATACATTGATTTCACTGTAAACCTAAACAATCATTTGTTGTCAAATTCCAGACAAAACGATCATCCTCTTCATTCAATTGTACCATCATAAGTCTCCGACATAATTGCAACCATGAAGTCCATTTATTACCAGTCAACACTCGTCGGAATGTAATATTCAGTGGAGATTGGGCTAACACATGTGCCACTGTGACATTCTTATGGTGAATTATATTATATAGAGACGGATATTGTTGAGCCAACGAAGTATTTCCTAACCAGGTATTTTCCCAGAAGCGGATACTCAACCCATTTCCATTTTGAAAAAAACCCTATAAAAAAACTCCTGTTTGACCTCCATTAAATCTTTCCAGAAAGTGGAATCAGTAGGTTTCGCTTGAACCTCTGATAATTTGTTCAGTGGGCGCTGTGATTTGTAACTGGTTTATTTCTGATCAAAATTTTGTTGCAACTGGTGGTAAAACAACTGAATCTGCATTAATTGTGTGAAGAGAAGATATGCCACAAATACAAGAGTTGTATAAGATTGAAGCTGTATTAGCAAGCTAGAAAAATATGTATATAACAGGGACGACGACACATACATAACTGAAAGAGTATAACTACAACTAACAAAATTCAGAGAGTAAACACCTATTACAAGCCTCTAGGAAACTGTATCATCAAAAGTTCAGAACAACTATAGGCCACTTTTGCTCACATTGGAACAGATCATTACAACTTATTTGGGAACTAAAACAAAGAGCATGATCTGGACAATATATGTACGCCCATTGCAGACAATGCAAGTCTGATGGAACTTCCGGAAACACTCAGACGCCAAGTGTGAAGCACAAGGTCCTACTGTCAGGTACTCTTCATCTTCTGCATCAACTTCTGGTGCAGAGCATCAATGCAACTGAAGAAAGCAACCCTCCAGATCTTCCAGAAAAACAATGCTCCAAACCATACCCAGAAACCAAAGACAACTCCTGCAATCACCGAGTAGTACAGACACAGGTCCTTGTTATGTTCCTTTGCTCCATCCAATGGTGTTGCAATACTCGAATTGTTTGTACATGCAATGCTCAAAGGGGGACCACAAAGTGCAAGAGTATTGCTATAGATTGATGGGTCATTGAGTGTTTGGATCTGACTTCCGGTAGGTATCTCTCCAGATAGAAGATTGTTGGAGAGATTAACAGTGTTGAGGAACATCAAGTTTGATATGGTAGGAGGAATATGACCTGATAATTTGTTCCACGAGAGGTCAAGGGATTCTAACAACTTTAAGTTGCCAATGTCCTTCGGTATATAACCAGATAGATAATTTCTTGACATATTTAGCAACTGGATACCTCTAAGATTTGTCAACTCTGAAGGGATTTCACCTGACAGAGAATTGCTGGAGATATCGATACCAGTCACAAATGCATCTCTTCCCTGAAAGGTATGCTTCCGTCCCTTCCACATTATCTCCATACTGCTATTGTAATTATATCTAAAGATGGTAGATTGTAAGTTGATTGTTAGAACCGGCTTCATCATTGATGTCTGTTTCATCAAAGAAAAGTTGACGAAACTTTCTGGTACGGTACTTACGAAGTTATTTTCAGCTAGATCAAGTAGTTGGAGATGGGAGAGTTGTGATAGTTGCCAGGGAATACTTCCATAGAACATGTTTGATCGTACTCTGAGGATCCCCAGCAAAGGATTGCTTTCCCCAATCCATGGGGGAATGGCACCAGAAATCTTATTGTTCTGAAGATCCAAAATAACAAGGCTTTTGAAGTTCTTCACCACTGCTGGAAAGCAACCTGAAAACTTGTTTGAAAAAAAAAATGAAGACCCAACATTTGCAGAAGTGTTAGTTGACATAAGGCAGAAAATGATTCTCCCAAGAAGCTACTATTCTCAGCCACCTTAAAAACAGGCAACTGCCTGCTATCAAGATTAGGAATGAGACCCGTCAACTTGTTGCCCGACAAGTCAAGAACAACAAGATTCACCAACAGGGAGATGGCTGCAGGAAGCTCACCCTCAAGATGGTTGGAGCTGATGTCAAGGAATTTCAAAGTTGTCACATTACCGATATCTGATGGTATAGTTCCAGTTATGTGATTCCTGTACAAGGACAATAGTTGCAGGTTTGACATGCTTCCCATCCCCAGAGGAAGCGAGCCAATAAAGTTGTTGCCATAGAGCGCTAGATACACTAGCTCCTTCCACTTGCTGATCTGTGGGGGGATGCTTCCAGTTAACCAGTTGTTGGATACATCAAAACTCTCCAGCTTGGTCCAGTTTGTAAACATCTCTCGTGGAATGGTACCACTAATTATGTTGTTTCTTATCCAAAAATAATGCAATTGGTGCATCCTGGCAAAAGATGGTGGCAAGCTTCCAAATAAATGATTCCCTTCCAGTGACATGTGTTCAAGACTAGTAAGGTTCCCCAGCTCAGGTGGAAGAATAGAAATCAAACCATTGTTTCCAACATTGAGCTGCTCTAGCCACTGAAGTTGCCCAAGTGAAGTACATTCTCTACCCAGACATTTCAGCCTGATACATTGTTAAATTCTTCTAAGGTTTCCCACAAAAAACTCTTCTGAGTTGAGATATTAAGCACACCCTATGAAACTGTGTCACTGATATGGAAGAAGGCAGCAATCTGACTAGGTTGAGAATTCATGTAGAGCATATTCCTTGAGTTGAGCACCTGCACAAGTAGAGGTCACTGGAGGTTCTATTAAGTAGTTAAAACCTCAATACAGATGGAGGTCTAGATTCAAGTAACTGAAACCAGTGTCAGTATACTGACTGAATCTACTCTTCAACGAAGCAGAGTGCAGTACCTCAGGTGACAAGTGCAAAGCAGAGTGACACTTCATTGTCATATGCACTTCTCTTGCAGCGCATCGATGCAACCAAAGAAGGCAAACCTCCAGAACTTCCCAAAAAACAATGCTCCAAACCATAACCAGAGACCAAAGACAGTTCCGGCAATCACTGAGTAGTACAGCCACAGGGTTTCGAGTTGATGGTGATCTTCCATTGCCCCGTCAAGTTCTGTTGTAGAGGTCGAATTGTTTTTACATGGAATGCTCAGAGGAACACCACATAGTCCCAGGTTGTTGCTATAAATGTAGGGGTCATTGAATGTTTGGAGCTGATTGCCTGTAGGTATTTCTCCTGACAGAAGGTTGTTGGAGACATTTAGAGAGCTGAGGAACTTCAAGTGTGATATGCTTGAAGGAATAGGACCTGAGAGCTTGTTCCAAGAGAGGTCTATAGACTCCACATCTTTCAAGTTACCAATGCTAATTGGGACAGGACCAGAAAAGTTATTTCTTGACAAGTTAAGGAATCCGAGGGCTTCAAGGTTCATTAATTCTGAAGGGATCTCACCAAAAAGGGAGTTGCTTGATAGATCAATACCAATCATAAGACTAATTTCTGTATTGAAAGTATAATATCGTCCCTTCCAATCTACTTGCGTGTGACCATCATACGAATGAGCCATGTATGTTCTGTCACCCGATTGGTCCCTTGCATATATGTCTAGCATTGTCTCAAAGTAAGTAAAGTTGCTAAGACTTGCTGGTATGGAACCTGTGAGATTATTTTCAGCTAGGTCAAGCAATTGGAGATGAGAGAGTTGTGATACCTCCCAAGGAATACTTCCGTGAAACATATTTGACCGTAGTCGTAGAATTGTTAGCCCAATGGAAGCTTGACCCTATCCATGAAGGAATTGAGCCAGAAAACTTATTTCCTCCCAGATCCAAAGAAACTAAGCTTTCTAACTTCCCTATAGCAGGTGGAAAACATCCTCGGAAGTTGTTGCTTGCCAGATGCAATGATAGTAGTGAAGAATTATGGTCCGTTGAGGTTGGAACTTCTCCAACAAAGGCATTGCTTGACAAATCCATGTATTGAAGGCTAAGCAAGTTCCATAAACAACCAGGGAACATTCCAGATAAGAGATTACTTGATAAGTCTAAGGCTTCTAGATTACCTAGCTGACAGAAGTCCTCATTGATGCTTCCGGTGAAGGTGTTGTTTGGAATATTGAAAACCTTGACACTGGTCCAGTTTGAGAACCATTCCAACGGGATGCTGCCGCTGAGATGGAGATTGTTCCCGACACCGAACTCTTCAATATCCTGGATCTTGGAAAAGGACGGGGGCAAACTCCCAGAGAGCATGTTCCATGACAAGTCCAGGATACCGAGATTTTTAAGGTTACCAAGCTCATTCAGATTCCTCCATAGAACATGTTCCATGACAGGTCCATTAAATGGAGATCAGTAAGGTTACTGAACTCCTTCGGGATTCCTCCGGTGAGATCATTTTCCCTTAGATTGAACTCAGACAGTTTTGCAAGTTTAAAGAACGACCGTGGTATGAGTCCTGAGAACATATTGGAGGACAGACGAAGGACCCTTAAGTTTGGCATCATATCTGGCAGGTTCTCTGGGATCGAACCCGCGAAGGCGTTATACGACAGGTCGAGGTCCAGTAGCATAACAAAGGAGCGGTTGAGAATGAATGCTGGGAATGTACCATTGAGCTTGTTACCAGCTAAATTTAAGATCTGTAGGCTGGCCACAAGTGAGAACTTGGTAGCATCTGGGTTTCTCAAGTAGTTATCTGCCAAATATAACTCAACAATCATTGAGAGCTTGCTAAGCTGGTAGGGGATGGCTCCACAAAGATCGTTTTCACTCAAATCCAGAGTGTTGAGGTTGCGCAACAAAGATATATTTGCAGGAATTGTGCCAAACAGATTGTTGCCGCTGAGGTCAAGCATAGTGAGCTGCTGGAACGTGGCAAATGAGAAGGTGTCAAGCGTGCCGTTGAGGCTGGAGCAGGAAAGGTGGAGCTCGTTGACATGCCCGGCATCTTCATAGCACAAGATACCTGACCAACTACAAGTTGGGTTGGTACGTGACCATGAAGACAGAGAAGTGGAGTTTAGCAGAGTGTCCTTCCACCGGAGGAGTGCTTCTCCTTCTTGGCTGACCGCACTGGCCATGCATAGCAGCACACAGAAAGTTGGCAAGAGACACAAGAGATTTCTGAAATGGGGTGCCATGGCTGAAGGGAGGAGATGGATTTGTTGCATGTTTGGATTTGTTGCATGTTTGTTTGCCTCAACAATCAAGTAGTGAGAATACATAATATAGCACAAGAGATTTAATCGCTCCCATTCGCTCCCACTACCATTGAGCTTTATATATTTTATCAATGCCAGTGCATTAGTAGCTACTCCCTCCATACCGGTTTATTGGGCTTATAGTAAAATTAGAAAAATGCCATGAAATTAGGCTCAAATTAGCATTAATTATGGATAAATACTAGGCCACCGTTGCTCCTCTCCTCAAATCACTCCCCACCGCTCCCTATTCCCTGTTTAAAACCCACGATTTGTGTTGGGTCGTGTGAAACGGCTTTGCATGCCATGTACTCATTGGCCAATTCAGGTACAATACGCATGCATGGAGTCCGATCGTTGCTCTCCCATTAATCTCACCTGTTTACGAGAAATATTGCTCCTTAAGCGCCTTGGTATCTTCTTTTTTCTCATCCAATCAACAGCTACCTTGGTCGCAGAGCTTTTTGTTAGGAGCCTAATAAACCGGTATAGAGGGAGTAAGATGGTAAAGAGAAATCGGCACTACAGACTAGTGTTAGTTAAATGTGCACTTAAAGGTGATTGCATTAGTCAGTTGCCACTGACTATAACTACCGACTATCGCCTTTCACCCGCTAAGCAGTAACAAAGTAAGAAAATGGTAAATGCAATGCAAGTACGAACATGACTCTTATACCATATCCCCCCCTCCCCCCCATTTATGTGGTGTGAAATCACTGGAAGATTACTAATCTATTTTTTTAGAGAATACATAGGCAGGCTGGAGGAACAATAGAACAAAGATCTGTTCTAGAAACTTATTGTGACTTGGGATGAGTAACAGAGTGCACAAATTTCCAGTCAAGAGAGCACACGAGATGGGTTTGGGTTGTAGTCTACAGCTTGCTTGATCAGATCGAGTATGCAAAATAGATATCTAGCAACATGGTGATGCCATACGTCACAGGAGAACACATTTCATAGGAATTCCCACACCAGCCAAATAAACAAGGTGGACATGAGTCAAGACTAGTGCATAAGTCGCACATTCCCACCATATGAAAAATCAAGCACAGGTTAACCAGGAATGCGTACCTCCCCAAGAGATGGCGGTTCACCAGGAAATCAAAGGTTCGGTAAAATCATTTCCCTATCTGAGTGTCTCTCGATTGGCAGCCCCGACGAGAGTCCGACACGGCGACGGCGAGGGTCGTGGAATGGGCGTGTATGGGGATTTGGCGAGAGGCGAAGCGCGTCTCATGCGATGGTGATTGGGGCGCTCAAACGGCGCATAGCGGCGGGAAAGAAGCAAGCGAAGGGACGACGAGGGCGGCGGCGCGCCGCCGCCGCGGTAGAGGCGAGGTATGCTGCAAATAAAATAAAGAAACGCCAGTAAGATCAAGTTGGGCCTTGGGCCAAGCCCAACGAAGAAGAAGACTATCCTGAGTAAAAAAGGAAGGCAAGAAAGATAGCCAGCTTTCTTGTTGCGAATTGGGAATATTTTGTTTCAATTCAAGCAATACACAAAATGGTTCTTCTATTTTCGGCTACATGACACACACTTGCGAATACTCTAAGACTCTACCCACACATTTTCACCCGGATACATGTAAGAAAAAACATGTCTGATTGAGATGGAGGAGAATTCATCGGTTCGAATACATTACCCATGATGTAGGGAACATTCGCAATTTGTTAAGCAAGAAGTAGAGTTCACTAAGATTTAGTTAATTACATAGATAACTTAGGAAATTTCCTACAATTAGGTTTTTGGATTGTTGACTAGGTACAATTTTCATGATTAATTTTAGAATATAAAACAAAATAGTAGCAGGGCATACGATACAATAATCATCGCTAAACATATCAAGATATGTCTCACGTACCGATCTGCTAGAGGTGTAGCAGTTGTCATCATAGCGGTAACATTATTGATGACAACGTTGGTGAAGACGGGTCGAAGTAGACGGCATTGACGATGATGGTAGGCAGCATCACACGACTTGCACGATAGACGACCCGTGATGAAGAGATTGAGCAGTTGCGCAAAGCTCTTCACAAAAACCTAATTCGCCCTATCTCGTGCAGGATCACAAAGGCGAGTCGTTTCAGAGACCTGCTTTTCTGTTCACCAGTGCACGCCGACGTGCGAGGTGGAGTAGTCAACGATGACAACACAAGAAGAGAGGTGGTAAACCCTAACTCGTGTATCAGATATGTTTTTGCGGCGGTCGGGCAAGAGATTATATAGGCTCATGAAACCCTAACACTAACTGCGGCGCGTCGGTTTAGGACTCTATTATTTTCCTGAACTGCAAAAAAAAAGTCTCGGCTCGAGGCTCAGTCCACTCAACACAAGCGCAGCGCGCGCGTCGTGACGTGTCGAAGAGGAGCATGCTTGTACCACTCCTCTTCTCACTCACTTACTAATAGTGGGACAACACACCTTATAAGATAGTCTAACTTCCTCCTAACTTTCATGTGGTACTAAACTTTGCTCCCACTTCTCTTGTCACTCCCTTGTGAGTTACCACCAACTTGAGTTCAAACTCACATGTGTTGTCGCATGGGTAAGCTTTGAGTTTTATAGGAAAATCTGAAATACTACCTGAATCAAAAATTTATTCCGTAATTTTAACATGATGTAGGACACATTTGCAATTTGAGAAGCAAGAGTAGAGTTCACCAAGGTTTTGTTAATTGAAGATAAGTAGTAACTGAAATTGCTTTTCAAGTCTGAGCCATAGGAAAAATACAGGTACAAGAACGTGGTTCCAGAGTAGCTCAGGCCGCTTCAAAATTCATCATAATAAGATTTACAGCAGACGCTTATAATTAAGGACACCAGGGCCCAGGCATACACTATTACAGCTCGCCAAATCTACACAGCAAGCTTATTCAGAAGAGAGAAAAAATCGGTGTTAGCTGGTGGCTTCGTGGTAGTTTGCAAGTCGACATTGCTGGCCTGGTGAAGTTGCTTGTCACCAGCAGCGATACGTTTTCTTCGGCCTCAGCTGAAGCAAAAAGGAAAAAAAAAATCGTTAGAACGGACAGGTATATATGTTGCTGGCAATCAAATCAAAACTTGTCATTCCAAGAGAAGAAAATTACGTCGCTGCTGCGGCCACACTTCTTCTTGCGGCAGTTGGTGGACCTCGGAGGAAGGCGAGCATAGCACCTATATATGAATCAATCAATGTCGGAAAAAGTCAGGTAATATTTCAGGTCGACCGAGATGGAAAACTCGAGCATGTAATACTATAGACGTGTATAACTGTATATGCACGTACTTGCGGCAGATCATCTTCTTCAAGTTGTAGTTGAGCGCAAGCGCCTGGAGGCTGCGCTCCTCGAACCAGGGGTAGTAGCCGCGGCCGTTGTAGGGGTAGCCGCCGCGGAGACCGAGCGTGAGCTGCAGCGTCGACTCCTTGCCAATACCGTAGTCGGCCAGCGTTCGTCCGCCCTCCTCGTCTAGCTGCTTCCCGGCGAAGACGAGAGATGGCAGCTGATGATGCCGGTCGTCGTCATGGCCGTCGGAGGTGCCGATGACTCCTTGCTTGTGCTGGATCTGGGCCTTTACGCTGTCAATCGTGTCGCTGCTCTCGACCTCGAGCGTGAGAGTCTCCCCGGTGACGGTCTTCACGAAGATCTGCATCGTCGTTTGTGGGCGGTGGTGGTGGGGTGAGCGCACCGCAGCGCCAGCGAAGTACATATATATAGGGGATCGATCGGAGGAAACGGAAGCGCGGCCGCTACGAAACGGAGTAGCCAACGTAACGGGAATATGTGATCGCCACGGATACAGGCTCTCAGAGAATTCCGAACAAACAGCAACCACTAGGGTTCACGTCCGGTTCTTATTCTTAGCGCTGTCCCCCAGGTCGTGGTGGAATTTCTTTTATTTTTATACGATTTCACTAGTGGAAAACTAACCATCCGTCCAGCCCTTTTGTCCCGGTCTGGAGTTGGGACAAATGGTCAGACCACTTCGCTCCGAAACCAGCGAGAGGGCACGGGTTTTTTTGTCCCGGTTCTTTAGGTACCTTTTGTCCTGGTTAGAGGCTCGGGCCGCAACAAAAGGATTTGATGCCTTTTGCGGCGTGCTGGCAGCCCTTTTGTCCCGGTTTGTGGTTTAAACCGGGATAAAAGATCCCGACCTACATATACAACCATCCCCCTCCGTCCATTTTTTATAGATAAAAGGCAACTTTATTGCCCGACTTTAACTTAATAAAGCCAAGAAATCACAGAGGTTTAGCTGCGGCATACAGCTTCGCCAAATAAGGAAGGAAAAGGTAGAACAAACAACTAGCGCAGACAAGCATAAGGAGGTGGCGCCCATCGCCAAAGCAAGCGCGACGGAGAGTATCTCGGCAACCGAGGGATCAGTTCTGCAGGGCCTTCAGTCTCTTGGCTTCATGGACGCGTACAACTCCCTTAGCTCTCACTCCATCCAAGTTAGACCTTCCCTTTCCATGTTCTTGAACTTGGGCCTCCAGAGCTGCAAAAAGATGACAGCTTTCTTCCTTGGTGGTGGAAGATGGAGGTTTATGCTAGCTTTTTTTTCATGTGGGTGTTTGATGATATGTTTGTGAGAGCGATGCCACTTGAGTTCATTTAATAAGATTTTTCCTCTTTTTTGTCCTAAAAGGTTAGCAACTATTTTCTCGTCTAGATCGCACAGTACTAAATTTAGCATGGTGATTGCATTTGATCTATCGTGAAACCAATTTGGAATTTGTGATTTTGACGCATAGTGCTTGCAGCAAGATATTTGAGAAATATTTAGATTTGCCGATCAGTCTAAATAGAAGATGGATTTTGTAAACAAATTTGCCTCACCATTACATAAACGCACCATAATATGAACCAGTCAAATTTTAATACGAACCTCAATTATTATTTTCAAAGTTCCGGTAATTATCTTTTAGAGATGGACGGGCGCGGCAAAGCGCGCTTTCATGGTCTAGTAAGATTTACAGCAGACGCTTACAAGGGACACCAGGCATACACCATTACAGGTCGCCAAATCTACACGGCAAGCTTATTCAGGAAAAAAAAGGGAATCGGCGTTATAGATGGTGTGGCTTCGTGGTAGTTTGCATGTCGACACTGCTGGCCTGGTGAAGTTGCTTGTCACCAGCGATACGTTTTCTTCGGCCTCAGCTGAAGAAATAAAAGAAATTTCATTAGAACGGATAGGTACGTACGTTGCTGGTAATCAAATCAAAACTTGTAATTTGAAGAGAAGAAAAATACATCAGTGCTGCGGCCGCACTTCTTCTTGCGGCAGTTGGTAGACCTCGGAGGGAGGCGCGCATAGCACCTATATAGTATGATGAATCAATCAATGGCGTAGAAAAATCAGGCAATATTTCAGGGAGACTGAGATGGGAAAACTCGAGGCGTGTATATGCACGTACTTGCGGCAGATCATCTTCTTCTCGTTGTAGCTGAGCGCAAGCGCCCGGAGGTTGCGGTCCATGGGCCAGGGGTAGCATCCCCGCCCGGTGGAGGGGTAGCCGCCGCGGAGGCCGAGCGCGAGGTGCAGCGTCGACTCCTTGCCAATGCCGTAGTCGGCCAGCGTTCGACCGTCCTCCTCGTCTAGCTGCTTCCCGGCGAAGACGAGAGACGGCAGCTGATGATGCTGGTCGTCGTTGGCGTCGGAGGTGCGGATGATTCCTTGCTTGTCCTGGATTTGGGTCTTGACGCTGTCAATCGTGTCGCTGCTCTCAACCTCAACCGTGAGAGTCTCCCCGGTGATGGTCTTCACGAAGATCTGCATCGTCGTGGGTGGCGGTGGTGCCGTGTGGTGGGGTGAGCGCACTGCAGCGCCAGCGAAGTACATATATATATAGGGGATCGATCGGAGGAAACGGAAGCGCGGCCGCTACGAAACGGAGTAGGCCAACGTAACGGGAATATGTGATCGCCACGGATACAGTCTCGCAGAATTCCGAACAAACGGCGACCACTAGAGATCACGTCCGGTTAATCTTAGCCTTGTACCCATGGTGCCGGAGTTTCCTGATTCGCGGAAGTTTTTCACATTTGCTATTTATCTGTCGACTGTTTTCTTATATATTCGGCAACAGTAGAATCTTTTGCCCAGCCGGTTCATTGGCGAGAGTAGCTTATCAGGTCCGTTTATGTTTTGCCCAGCCGGTTCATTAGTGCGAGTAGTTATTCATTTCATCCAACCTGGTAGAAAGAGCAGCAGGGATTTTTCTCCAAGGAGATTTTGCCGGCGGCAGCGCGCTTGTGTTTCAGCAACTCATGGAAGCATAGCGTACCTCTTCCTAGACCGTTCTGATATGATGTGTTTTCGTGCTGGTAATCAGATAAGCCCTCACTGATTTTCCTTTTCCATGTAGAAGACGTACAATTTAAGTAATCCATTTTTTTGTAATTTTGGTATTTAAGTATTGTAATTGTGTTTCGCAAAAAAAAAGTATTGTAATTGTGCTTGCTCGCGTTTATTGGTGTCTGCTCTTTATCTCCAACATGGTTACAGGTCATTAAAACTAGGTTTTACAAAATTCAGAACATGTAAGTTTTGTTTTTGGAATAACGTAGACTGGATTTCCTTGTGTGTTTTATGCAGTTATTCATCTATTTCAAGTTACAGTGCATTACACTAGGTGTTTTACGATCGTGCCCAAGAACAGCATGAAAGGCTTATGAGTGAAAGGTTTGGATGGGTGAAGGATGTTAGGACAATATGCTTGTTGTATTACCAGGGGGCCAAAGGCAACAATATATAGTGCATGTACAGGTGCACATATGCAGAAAGCCTCCTAACATATGGGGAAACTACAATATACAGATATATACATCTAACACCCCCCCTCAAACTCATGGTGGATCCACAACACTGAGTTTGGAGAGTAAGAAATCATGGTGCGCTCGAGTCTGTGCCTTCGTAAAGAAATCCGCCAACTGCAAATCTGAAGGCACATAATGAACCGCAACAACATCATCCTGCACCTGAGCACGTGTGTAAAAGCATCAACACCAATATGCTTGGTCAGCTCATGCTTGACCGGATCACGTGCAATACTGATAGCACCTGTACTGTCAGACAAAAGCGGAGTGGGTGTCGTAACAGAGACCCCAAAATCTGCAAGCAACCACCGTAACCAAGTCACCTCAGCAATCAACAAAGCCATAGCCCGCAACTCAGCCTCAACACTCGAACGGGAAACTGCAACCTGTTTCTTCGTCTTCCAAGCAACAAGCGAACCACCAAGAAACACACAGTAAGCAGAAAGTGAACGACGATCCGTAGGATCACTCGCCCACGTAGCATCCGAATAGCACTGGAGCTGGAGAGAGCTGGAACGGGGAAAGAAAAGGCGACGAGTGATCGTGCCACGAAGGTAACGTAGAACACGGAGGAGATGACTATAGTGAACAGTGGTAGGAGCTGAGACAAACTGACTCAGAATATGAACAGGATAAGAAATATCAGGACGAGTGACAGCAAGATAAACAAGACTCCCAACAGGATGGCGATAACGGGTGGGATCAGGAAGAGGATCACCATCAGTAGGACGAAGCTTAACATTAAGCTCCATAGGAGTATCGACTGTGCGCTCATCCCCAAGAGCAGCACGAGCAAGAAGATCCTGAATGTACTTTTCCCGAGAGATAGAAAAGCCATCGAAGTGGAGGAAACCTCAATGCCAAGAAAATAGCGAAGAGGACCAAGATCAGTCATAAAAAACTGATCACGAAGACGAGCCTTGACGAAGGCAATATACTCGGGATCATCACCGGTAATGATCATATCATCAACATAAAGAAGAAGAAGAGTACGTCCACGAGGAGAAGTGTGAACGAAAAGTGCTTGGATCATGAAGACTAGGAGAGAAACCAGCAGCAGTCACCACAGAGGCGAAGCGCTCAAACCGAGCACGAGGGACCTGTTTGAGACCATAGAGAGAACGTCGAAGACGACAAACCATCCCATCGGGAACAGAATACCCAGGAGGAGGCTGCATGTAAACCTCCTCACTCAACTCGCCATTAAGAAAAGCATTCGAACATCAAGCTGGGAGACGGACCAGCGGCGAACGTAAGCAACAGCAAGAAGGGTACGCACAATAGTCATATGAGCCACGGGGGCAAAAGTCTCATCATAGTCACGGCCGTGCTCCTGCTGAAAGCCACGAGCCACAAGACGCGCTTTATAGCGCTCAAGAGATCCATCGGAGCGAGTCTTAATTTTATAGACCCACTTACACGTGATAGGACGAACACCGAAGGGGAGAAACAAGATCTCAAGTGCCAGTGCGCTCAAGCGCAGCGATCTCCTCAGCCATGGCAAGCTGCCATTCAGGATGACGCTCGGCATCCCGATAAGAAGTCGGCTCGGAAACAACAGAGAGACCATACTGACTAGGAGAGTAACGAGCTGGAGCACGACGCTGACGGACAGGCCGTGAAGGGGGAAGGTCATCAGCGGAGGACAACTCATCAGAAGAAGAGGAAGAAGGGACAGCATCAGAAGGATCCGAAGCCGGAGAACGAGGAGTACTAGGTGGACTAGACGGAGGAGAGGATGGCGCCGAAGGGGGCGCATCAGAAGTAGGAGGGAGGGGAGGAGGAACAGCAGGGGGTGCATCCGGAAAAAGAAGAAAAGAGATATCATCCACCGGGTAAGTACCCGAGGTGGGGCGAGGATAGAAGAGACGCGTCTCATCAAACGTGACGTCACGAGAGATGCGCATCCGACGACCAACGGGGTCCCAACAGCGATAGCCCTTATGCTCATCACTGTAGCCGAGAAAAACACACTCAACAGACTGAGCAGTCAGTTTGGTGCGTTCGCGAGGAGGCAGAAGAACATAGCAGACGCAACCAAAAGAACGGAGAGTCGAGTAGTCTGGAGAAACACCAGAGAGACGCTCGAGAGGAATGCCACCCTGTAGAGCAGCGGAAGGGTGAATGTTAATGAGGTGGGCCGACGTAGCGACGACCTCAGCCCGAAATGTGGCGGAAGAGAAGAAGCAATCATCATAGCACGGGTGGTCTCAAGAAGATGACGATGCTTACGCTCGGCGACACCATTTTGAGCATGCGCACCGGGACAAGAAAACCGAGCGAGGGTGCCCTCCTCGGCAAGGACACCACGAAGGTGCTTGGGAGATATACTCACCAGCAGAATCAGCACGGAACACACGAATGGGTGAGGAATACCGAGTGCGGACCATGGCCGCAAAACGCTGATAAATAGAGAGCACCTCACTGCGAGAGTGCATGAAAAACACCCAGGTGTACTGTGAAAAATCATCAATGAATAAGATATAGTATCGATGGCCTCCTTTCGAAGCGAAGGGAGCCGGACCCCAAACATCGGAATGGACTAAATCGAACGGTCGCTGAGAGACAGACACACTAGTAGGATAAGGAAGCTGAATCTGTTTGCCTAACCTACAGCCACGACGAGTGTAACGACCCATCTCCGGAGACGGACCCCGAAGGCCACGATGAACCAAAGACGACAGAGCGAGAGTCACAAAGGTGACCAAGACGATGATGCCACTGCTGAAAAGAGCCGGTGACAGAGGCAACAACCGGAGGAGAACTGGCAGATGAAGTGGCAGCGGAAGGAACACGAAGCCAGTCTTACTCCCAAAGCCCCGGAGACTGACGACTACGAGGGCCAGCTCCGACCAGGGCCTGTGTGCGACAATCCTGAACCGCACAAGACTCAGCGTCAAGAATGACGCGACAACCAGAATCGGTGAGCTGGCTAGCAGAGAAAAGGTTCATCTGAAGGCGAGGAACATGAGAAACATCGAGGAACGAGAGAAAGAGGGAGTAGAAAGGGTGCCTGTACTAGAAACAGGAATAGAGGTACCATCAGCCGTGACAACACGGACGGGAGAAATAAGAGACCGAAGAGCGGACGGAATAGAGGACTCGAGAGGTCATATGAAAGGAAGCTCCGGAATCCGGATACCACGGGGACGTACTCGACCGTGTAGAAAGTGGTGGTCGCACGGTGCCGGAAGAGCCGGTCACGGAACCGGCGGCGCCCGGCGAGGAAGAGTCCGGAGTAGCGAGCGGACCACGAAGACCCACGAGAATGTCTCGATCGGAGAGTGCAAGCTGCAGAAGATCCCGAAGAGCCAGCCTGCCGACGATCTCGAACTGCTGACGTAAACTGGGATCCCGCGTCCAGCAGGTGGAGGAAGTGTGGCCAACCTTGCCACAGTAGGTGCAATGAGGACGAGGGCCGAGACTCGGACCGCGAGGCTGCTGACGTAAACTGGAATCCCAAGCAACAAGCAGGTAGTGAAGCTGTGCTATCTCATGCGCAGAGAGGGGCGCGACTGGAGAGGTCGATGTACAATCAGGTGCCGACGAGGAGCTATCACCCACACGCACAGAGGCCACCAAAGGGGGCGACAGAGAGAAACACGCCGATGAAGACAGAGTCAGCAAAGCGCGGTCATAACCACGTGAAGAGGCCGCGAAAGTCGATGTAGAGCGGCAGGCCGACGTAGACGGAGTCGACGAAGCACGACCATAACCGCGGGAAGAGGCCACAAAAGTCGATGTAGAGCGGCGGGCCGACGTAGACGAAGTCGGCGAAGCACGGGCAGAGCCGCATGAAGAGGCCGCAAAAGTCGATGTAGAGCGGCAGGCCGAGGAAGACAAAGTCGGCGAAGCGTGGCTAGAACCGCGGGAAGAGGCCGCGAAAGTCGATATAGAGCGGCGAGCTGACGTAGACGGAGCCGGTGAAGCGCCGGTGTAATAACCCAGAACATAGGAACAACGAAGGGTAGATTTAGAAATGGGATGTGCATTTCATCGCAAAACGGGGGAAATTTTCGCGCCTTATTGCAACTAAACCTAAGAGGGATCGAGGTTCTCTCTCATTTTGCACTTAGGGTTAGGCAATGTGAGTTAGGGAAATTTCGACATGATCTCTTTTGTATCTTGTTGATTTGGGGAATTAATTTCATTTGACAAGTAAGATGCATTTGGAATATCAAACATTAAGTATAAGTGAATATGGAAATTGAAATCACAATTCAAAAACAAATTATGAATTCAAATAACTTTGAATTTCAAAGTGAATAATAAATACAACATTTATTCCAGAATATAAACATTACACAAATCAAAAGCTCATAAGTAAAATTTGAGCTTTATTGATATCACAACACAGATTACATTGTCTTTACAATATTCTTGATACAAGAATTGATGAATAATAAACAGAAATGAAAATGAAGATTACAATATTGTTCCTAAACTAAAACCTAGACTAAATGACTTGGAGAATATCTTCTGGTCATGTTCATCTTCAAAAACCTGCAAAATAAAACACCAACACTAGCCAGAATGTTAGTGTTAGCCAAAGAATTCAGTTTGGACAGAACCAAGTGTCATGCACACTTGTGCTTGTCCAAAACCATGGACAACACAAGATAAGGGCAACAACAGACCAAACCTGAGCACCACCAGGGGCTCAAGTTTCAGCATATGAGAGCACACAGCTCATGTGTGCTGGGCAAGCCACAGCAAGGCCATGCATCAGCTTAGTCACTAAAGCAAGCCAGGCTTGTGTGTCAATGCCGAAACGAAGCGAGTTCATATAAAAGGGACACAAACCCTAGAACCAAGTGCACGATCGACCAGATAAGATCACCAGGTAAGGGTGAAGCAAGAACAAGCCCAGTCCATCCAGTTCATAACCAAGAACAGAAACCAACACAACCAACTTAGCCACCAGAAATCATGGTGACCTGAGAAGATCATCCAAGACCTGGAGGTGAAGGGTTGTGACACAAACCCAAGTCTGCATCAACAAAACATTTCTTTCTAGGAGCTGGAACAAGGTATACCAAATACCTGGACAGATCCAATGGATCTGATCCATCACATATGCATGAAATAAGCATGGGTTGAGCAGATGCTCAAAAGGGTAGATCATCACTTGGTTTCACCAAGGATCACTGTCAGTCTAGAAGCTACTAAGATAGAAATCATCCAGATACAGATCTTGTGCACAGAAGCTAGAAATCATGCACAGATGCACACACTAGCAAGATCTCATGCACAGATAGCACCAGTAGATGTATTGCAAGGTTTAGCAGCTAACCAAGACAACACAGAAAATCCTAAGCATGCAACCATCAGGAAACCCTAGATTTCTTCACAAGCAAGCATATTGGCATTCATATTTATTATGATCCCCAAATATGCAAGCAAAGATGAATAGCCAACAAGATCCAACCAACCATGTGAGCAACCAGTCGGTAGCAAGGCTACTGAGGTCACAGCACACTTAGAACCATCCCAAGGCCAAGCCAAATACAAAGCATCACTATCCAGAAATGGATTCAGACTCTAATTGCTTGTAAAAGAATCATGAACAAGCAACTTCGAGATACAAGCAAGTAATTTAATCATCACTGCATAAGCAGTTCATCACAATTTAAGTAATACAAGCATGAATTTATCACAGATCCATGCTAAGCATTGACAGTAGCATACTATTAAGCAACACAGTTTAATCCATAGCCACTAGAGCAAGTCTAGGTAGCTAAGATGAGCAACAGCACAAGTAAGCAACATCATAGTGATGCTTGAGCATCAACATCACAAGATAATTGAATCATTTAGTCACAGTATTAACCAGTAAGCTATCACTGATAATTGAATTGATCAAATGGATCAATTATAGCAAGCCAAGTTACACAGAGAGGTTAGCCAACAAGCAAGGAATGATCCAATGGATCATTGGCTTGCATAGGAAGCACATAAGCATTTCCCAAGCACCACTGGCACTCACAAGTGTCACCGATGAACCACAAGCACACCTAGACAAGCAAGTATAACATGCCGATAAGCACAAGCAAGCCCATAAGCAAGTATTGCATGGCATAGCAAGCTCATAAGCAAGCACAACAGAGCATAGCAAGATTCAAGCAGGCTAGGAGCAACAGATAAGCAAACAGAGCATGTACAGCAAGCAAAGCAACACTGGCCAGTACCAGAAACTGGTGATTGGGCCATGAGCTTGCAGCAAAGGGAAGCATAGGAGGATTAAGCAACCATGGCAGAGTTCTGTGTGATCACAGGATCACCAGGGAGCAGTAGAACCGAAGGAAGAAGAAGCACAGTAGCTTGAGAGGCGCACAGGCATGGAGAGGAGAAGGAGATGGAGAGGATCACTTACATGCGCCTGGTGGCAGAGGCTATGGCATGGCGAGGCAGTGCTCGCGCGGCCATAGCAGCTGCAAGACCCAGGGTAGACGCCGGCGTTACGCCGACGAGCACGAACACCACCACAACACGGCACGGAGACGACGGCACTGGTACTGCAAGCAGCACCGCACCAGGTCGGTCTCGGAGACGCACACGTCGACGGCGAGGGCGAGAGCTCGTCGGAGATCACCCAGTCGCCCAAGGCGATTCTCCACGAGATCCAGAGAGGAGGCGATTCGCCAGGAGAGGAAGCAATCGGAGAAACCACGCGGACAGATCGATAGATCGTCTCGCGGCGGTCCAGATCAGGTAGGTGGCGAGGTCAGGGAAGCACGGCGATGGCCGGAGCACGGCGGCGGCCATGGCGGCGACGCCATCGCCAGCGCGTCGCGAGAGAGATTAGGGTTAGGTCGAGCGAGTGAGAGGGCCGAGTGAGTGAGAGTGAGGTGGGCCGTTCGGCGCCACCGAACCCAAAAGGGGATTAGCCTTATTGGGCCGTCCCTGGGTTTAGATTATTGGGCTGGGCCCAATATGGGTCCAGGGGGGTATTTTGGTCTTTTAACATTTAATAAAAGGCCAGAACTTTACCAAATTTTAATAAATCAAACACAACTCTAAAAATCCATTAAAAATTGGATTAATGAATGAAAAATAAATCTTAACAAGAATAAAATATGAAATGGAATTTATGAAACAAATTCAAAATTATGAATTTTAAGAATTTAAATAATAACTTGGAATTTAAAATTATCATTTCCTTGTAATTAAAATCCAAGGAAAAATCTCAAATAAGTTCAAATACTTATTTTCAAACATTTCAAAATGAAATTCTAATATTCCAAGTCATTTCTATTGAAAAGGGTATTTTTCCCGTAAAAATACTATATTCCTTGTTATTCCAAAAACTATAGAGGTAACTCTATAAATTTTCAATTATTTTTGGAATGATTAAGGGAATCACCAAGTAAATAGTTTTACTTTGAATTGTTGTACTTTGTGTGAATTAAAAATGGTTTATACTTTTAAATCAATTGTAAATTACTGTCAAAGGCATAAATCTTAAAAGCAACCCTAAATTGCTATAACTCAGCGGGGTAAAGGGATTCAACATAAAATAATACATCCATGATTGCATTATTTGGATTTTATAACATTGTCCTTACCGGACAATGATGCTTCTTACGTAACCCGAGGTCCAGGTTCCATCAACCGCATTGAACCGCACTATCTCGCAGTCCACAGTGCAAGTTCACCCTTGCTCATGTCAACTTGAGTATTTTCTACTACTTTAATGCAAAGCTATATACTTATCATTCCCGCATCGCAAATGAAATGTTACTTTCCAACTATGAATATGACTATGTGGCTGGCAATGGAACCATGGTATGTGTTGATATGGTGGAGGTTCCATTGCAATGGGTTATATCACCCTAGGATTAAATTACCAATGCCGTCCAGTGATTCTAGCGCCGTACAAACCGCGTTGACCATGAGATCTATAATGGCTCTGGGGAAGCCAGCCGTATCTTTTCCCTTCTGCACGCCAACGGATCGGAGAGCCGGTGGGGTGCTGGAGGCACTGCCGCAATAGGTTGGGATATCCTTTTAAATCCCCATCCATTAGTGATGATAAGCTCTACGATCTATGAGGGATTGTCCGGAGTACACCATGAGTAAAGCCGTATTATCGGGGAAGTCTACTCGGAGGTGTACGGTTGGACAAAAGGGTGGGTTTGCGATCGCGGAGAAGGCGGTGTGGGCTTGGATCTTTATACCTGGCCTCACACCAAAGGAAGTGTGAACGGGGGCAAGTCCCTGCGGATGGCAAAAAGGGTGAGATCTCTTGTGGGAAAAGTAACGCACCTCTCGCGAGTGTATCAAATTGTGGCTGTCACTCCTTGTTCCGGGAAGGAACCGCGAACGCGGCAGAAAGGAACTCCACGAAGTTCTAGTCAACCCGTGAAGACCGACGGGCATAGTTTTCATAATAAAAGCAACCTTTTGAAGAAATGATTGCAAAACATGCATTGACCGGCGATTTCCTGATCAATGGTCGTAGCTAGTGCATCAAACACCTTTTTCCTCTTTTAGAACTTGCCGAGTACCTCCGTACTCACTTTCTTTCGACACCCTTGCTAGACCGTGATCCGGAAGTGGAGGCCATCAACGATGGAGCACCGGAAGGAAGTTACGAGCTGGTCTACGAAGAACCCGATCTTACCGGCGGAGTGGAAGGCGTAGACTATGGGATAGTCTATGGATCGGATGACACGGAGGTGGAGGAGTAGTGACATACCCTAGCATCATAGAGCCGAGCAACGTAGAACTTACCTAAATAAGTTGTTGAGCTCTCTTTATATATGGCTATAAGTTGTAATCGTACTTAAGTAGTATCTTAGGGTGTTCTCATAGGACTCGTGAGAATACCAACTTGTTAAGACAATGTTTGTAATAAAGTATGGAGTGTTATGACCTGCAATGTTTCGTTGTACCACTCGAGGGATATGGCAATTTGTGAAGAAGTCCCTTCACAAAGATCATATCAACGACTTGTATACTACAACATGCAGTGGTATGCTGGGTCACCGCAGCTGGTATCAGAGCAAATGTTGCGACCTTAGGTTGGAAAACCTAGTATAGGGAAGAAACCTGTAGGAGTCTAGTAGAAATAGTAAAGGATTCTCTAGAAATATGGTGATTATTCACTTGAGAATAGCAAAACCATATATTTTAGTGCGATAATTCTTTATTATAGCTATTATGATGCATTATCACTACTAATATTCTGCTTTTGTATACAGCCATAATGGCGAACACTTTTCCTAAGAGGACTTTGAGGAAGGTTGAGGGTTGGCTTGGTGATTATGATGGACCAATAACAGCTCTCCCGTGTGGGATGTCGAAGGAACTTCATTGTGATCCACGGATACCTGTTATCAAGTATACCTACTATGATGGGGAAATCCTAGCCAAGTCAGAGTATCGGTCCAACTACCGACAAAACTGCTGATGAGTCGTATAATGCCATACGGAGAAGCCAAAACTATCACCACAGCCTACCACATGGGCCTATTCAAGGCAATCCTTGAGATAAGGCAAGCACAAGTCGAGAGAACCGCTATGTTCGTAGTTTTCTCATATACCTCATGCCGAGGAAGATGAGGATCCCACTCTGAATCATCTGGTGTTAGCACACAGAAGTCCTGAAGCTGCAGCACAGCACATGGATAGCTGTAAGTCTTTATTGACCACGATGTACCTTTTACACATGAAAATGAGGGGTGAGATTGACCACATGCTAGCTGAGTTCACGGACCCTGATAAAGTCCAAACTCGGATGCGTGATCTGAGAGCACAACCACAACATACTACACCTTTCTTTAGCTTAGACAGCTATGTAGATTTGAGTGACCAATTGTCCCATAAAGATCCACTCACACCCAACTTTGTTCCACACTATCCACATGTGTCAGCATCATATGAATCTGGATATGGGGGAGATGATTCCAGAAACCTAAACTGCTCGGAGTCACCAATCGAGAATTCGACTGGTTGGCGTTTCGGGGAACCATATGGGGATGAAGGAGAACCCATCACTTGTGAATCCGAGGATGAAGGAGGCGCGGTAACCAGAATGTTAACCAAAGCTTTGGGCAGGAAGAGAAAGACACCAACTCCATTTCTTTAGATTTGGAGATGGGGTTACCCAAAACATCCCAGTACGTCGTAGGTGAGAGTTCTGGAACAAAGAAGAAGAAGAAGAAGAAGAAGAAGATGAGGGGTCAAGTGAATAGGAATCCTCCATGGATGGCAGAAGAAGGTGAGCTGTATCCCACTGGGGATACATATGAGTCTTTATCCAGCTACTTTGGCATGACAGATCTCTGTCTCGGCACTTCGTCCGATTCCGACTACATACCTACTGGAAGGACCTTCATTCCGGACGGGGTCCGAAGACAAACCGTTGTACCGGATGGACCCCAGGGATGTACGCGGAGGCGAGTTATGATGACGAGGAGTAGAGCTCCAAGGAAGAATAAAGTAATCTAGGTGGTATTGTAATAGAACGTATTTTAAATTCCCGTTGGCTTGGGCTTTGAGCCAAATAAGTGGTTTATATATACCACATGTAATATAAGTGTGTATGTTATGTAATATACAAAGTATATGCATAATAAATGTTTGTTTTGGATTTGCTTCTTGATTTCATTGTGTGACTAGTTCTGGGCAATGAGTTGAGCTCAGAAAACATTTGCATGATGTAATTATGAGTAATCGCTCTTTGTTACAGGACTAGGGGGACATGGCGTTAGTTGAAACTGAAGAGGCTCGACGAGAGCGGGAGGAGAGAGAAAAAGAGGAGGCCGATGCAGCAGCTAGAGCGGAGAATGCACCACCACCACCACACCCAATGATGCACCCAGACTTCCAACAATATATGAGAGCAATGGAGGAAGATAGGAGGCGTTATCAGGAAAGTCAAAGCAAGAACATGCAAGACTTCTTTACCCAAGTCATCAATGATAGGGGTAATGAAGGCAAGGGAGTAACTTTATCGACTTCCAAAATGCAAGACCACTACCTTTTACATCAGCTCCAGTAACCAATGGACGCCGAAGATTGGCTTATGGATACGGAAAGGAAGCCGAAAACCGTTGGTTGCAACGATGAGGAGAAGATCGGATATACCACTTATCCGTTGTCGGGACCAGCAGCGTCATGGTGGGAGAATCTTGTAGCAAGTACACCCTCCCGATAAGGTGTTCACCCGGGAGGAGTTCAAGAAGAAGTTCCGGGATGCCCATGTTCCGGACAGCGTGGTGGAGTTGAAGAAGAGGGAGTTTGAAGAACTACGACAGAATACTGCACCTATTATGCAGTATGTTCGGGATTTCAACAGGCTATCCAGGTATGCACCTGAGGATGTTGATACGGAGGAGAAGAGGAAGAAGCGATTCATGAAAGGCATGAATCCATACATGAAGATGCAACTGAGGTTGGCACGGACTGCCGAATTCCAGGAACTGATTGACTCGGCAATCACTTTCGAGGATGATTACCGGCAAGTCCAAGAGGACAGGAGGAAGAGGGCTCGTATCGAGCCAAGGAAGTACCCAATCAGTAAACCAATACCCGATCGGAGTTTCAAACCCCGATATCGACCTACTACCGGTAATCAATACAACCGGGGAGGTCGAATCGAATCCAATCAACCAGATCATCTGCAACAATTGTGGCCTGAGAGGTCATTTGCAGAAGGATTGTCAGAAACCCAGAATCATCTGTTATGGTTGTGGGAAGGAAGGACACATCAAGCCGGATTGTCCAAACAAGGCGTCTTGGAGCGGACAGAGCTCAGGAGGACGAGGAGGAAACAACAACAACCGCAACAACAACAACAACAACAACAACAACCGCAACTACAACAACAACAACAAGAGGGGAAAGCCATATGGAAAGCTGAATTGCACATCTTTGGAACAAGCGGAAGAATCAGATCAGACAGTCTTAGGTACGCTAAGCATTCTTACTCATCCTGGCAAAGTATTATTTGATACGGGAGCAACCACATCATTTCTTGCATTGGAGTTTGTGGAAAAATTCGGGCTTAGATGTTCTAAGTTAGAAACCCCTATAACTGTCCTATCCGCGGGGGGAACGATATTAGTAACCCACGTGAAAGAAGCACAAGTCTTAACTATTTGTGACTGTGTGTATTTCGCGGACCTATTCATCATACCCATGAAGGACATATCTGTCATCCTAGGGATGGATTGGTTGACAGAGAATGGAGCGGTGATTAACTGTGGAGACAAAACAGTATCACTTCGCAACTCCATCGGAGGTCGAATAGTGTTCCAAGGAGATAAGTACAGTGAGTTGGAGATTGGATTGGAACTCAATAGTCTGAAGGAGGTGAGAATTGAAGATATTCCCGTAGTGAATGAGTTTAAGGATGTATTTCCTAAGGAACTACCGCGGATGCCACCCGATAGAGAGATAGAATTCACAATCGACTCTGATTCCAGGCACAGCACCAATAGCTCAACCACCATATAAGATGGGGCCAAAGGAATTAGTGGAACTTAAAGCTCAGATTGATGAGTTAGAACAGAAGGGATTCATTCAAGAAAGTGTGTCACCTTGGGGTACACCAGTTATTTTTGTGGATAAAAGAGATGGAGGAAAGAGAATGTGTGGGGATTACAGAAATTTGAACAATGTAACTATCAAGAACAAGTATCCTTTACCTAGAATCCAAGACCTTTTTGATCAAGTTCAAGGAGCGGGAGTCTTTCAAAGATAGATTTGAGGTCAGGATACCATCAAATCAAGATCAAGAAGGAGGATGTACCAAAAACGGCGTTTGTATCAAGGTATGGACACCATGAATACTTGGTTGTACCATTTGGACTAACAAATGCACCAGCAATTTTCATGAATTTGATGAACAAGATATTCATGAAGTACTTGGACAAGTTTGTGATAGTGTTCATAGATGATATTCTAATCTATTCCAAAGATAAAGAAGAACATGCCAAGCATTTGAAGATAGTTCTCGCAAATTTTGAGAGAACATCAGCTATATGCAAAGTTTAGCAAGTGCAAATTTTGGTTAGATAGTGTTGAATTTCTTGGGCATGTCATAACCAAAGAAGGCATAGCGGTGAATCCAAGCAAGGTTCAGTCCGTGTTGGAATGGAAATCCCCTAAAAATGCTAAGGAGATACGAGGATTTCTTGGTATGGCAAGCTATTATCGGAGATTCATAGAGGGATTTTCGAAGATTGCAGGACCAATGACCAAGTTACTCAAGAAAAATACTCCATTTGTGTGGACAGATGAGTGTGAAGCCAGCTTCCAAACACTCAAAGATAAGTTAACCACAACACCGGTGTTAGCAGTTCCTGAACCAGGAAAGGATTACACGGTGTATTGTGATGCTTCCAAGAATGGACTTGGATGTGTTCTTATGCAAGATCGGAAGGTAATAGCTTATGGATCAAGACAGTTGAAACCCCATGAACACAACTACCCAGTACATGATCTAGAGTTAGCGGCAGTTGTGTATGCTCTGAAGAGTTGGAGACAATTTTTATATGGATCCAAGTGTGAGTTATACACCGATCACAAAAGTTTGAAATATTTCTTCACTCAGAAGGAATTAAACATGAGGCAGAAGAGATGGTTAGAGTTGATTAAGGATTACGACCTTAAGATCAATTATACACCAGGCAAAGCTAATGTAGTAGCAGATGCCCTAAGTAGGAAGAGTACCGAGAATCAACCTACGGAATGGGAGATTCCAAAGGAACTTCGGAAAGAGCTAGAGGATGCTCAGATTTTGTTTATTCAAGGTGATGTTAAGGGAAGTGTAGCAACCATGAGGATTATGGATGAGATGTATTCAGATTTGAAATATGAGATTATCCGAAAGCAAGCGGATGATTTGTTCATACAAGAGGAAATCAAAAGAATTGGTGAAGGAAGACCATCGGAATTCCATCTAGGGGATTTTGATTCATTATACTTCCGTAAAAGGATCTCGTGTACCGGATGATCCGAAGTGAAGTCAATCATATTAAAGGAAGCACATGAAACCCCTTATTCAATACATCCGGGAAGTACTAAGATGTATATGGATTTGAAGGAGATGTTCGGTGGAACAACATGAAAAGAGAAATAGCACAATATGTCTCGGAATGTCATACATGTCAACGAGTGAAGGCAGAACATCGTAGTCCCGCAGGATTACTCAAACCACTAGAGATACCGGAATGGAAATGGGATGAAATCGGAATGGATTTTGTTACTGGTCTACCAATGACTAGTAAGAAGAAGGATATGATATGGGTAATAGTGGACAGACTTACCAAGAGTGCTCATTTCATAGCCGTAAACACAAAGGATACTGCAGAAAAGCTTGTGGATATATATGTGAAGGAGATTGTGAGTAAGCATGGAGTACCAAAGAAGATAGTCTCAGATAGAGGTTCAATTTTCACATCAGCATTTTGGAAACAACTCCAAGAAGCTTTGGGATCCAAGTTAGATTTCAGTACAAGCATATCATCCACAAACCGGAGGACAAACCGAAAGAACCAATCGGATACTTGAGGACATGCTTAGAGCCCGTGCTTCGAACTTTGGAGGTTCATGGGAGGACCATTTACCTCTAGCGGAGTTCTCATATAACAATAGTTATCGCAGTAGCATCCAGATGGCACCGTACGAAGCATTGTACGGAAGAAAGTGTCGATCACCAATTTGTTGGTTTGAAACCGGAGAAAACAAGGAATTTACACCGGACTACATCAAGGAGAGACAAGACGTCATCGAGGTGATCCGGGATAGACTCAAAATAGCTCAGAGTCGTCAGAAGAGTTACGCCGACTTAAAGAGAAGAGATTGGGAACCGAAAGTGGGAGACATGGTTTATCTGAAGGTTAGCCCAATGAAAGGACTTAAGAGGTTCGGAGTGAAAGGAAAGTTAAGTCCTCGATATATTGGACCATTTAAGATACTCAGTCAGAATCGAGGAACAGCTTTTGAGTTGGAGTTACCGGCACAACTAAGTCAAGTTCATAATGTGTTTCATGTTTCACAACTCAGAAAGTGTTTAAAGGCACCAGATGATCCCATAACATATGAAGAAATAGAATTGCAATCTGACCTAACTTATGTGGAAAGACCGGAAAAGATCTTAGAAGTACAGTGGAAGAAGTTAAGAAACAGGGCAATCAAATACTGTAAAGTGCAATGGCAACATCATCCTGAGCGAGAAGCAACTTGGGAGACGGAAGAAGAATTAAGGAAGTCTTACCCCGAGATGTTCAGGTACCAATCTTAACTTCGGGACGAAGTTTCGTTAAGGGGGAGAGGCTGTAATAACCCATAACATAGGAACAACGAAGGGTAGATTTAGAAATGGGATGTGCATTTCATCGCAAAACGGGGGAAATTTTCGCGCCTTATTGCAACTAAACCTAAGAGGGATCGAGGTTCTCTCTCATTTTGCACTTAGGGTTAGGCAATGTGAGTTAGGGAAATTTCGACATGATCTCTTTTGTATCTTGTTGATTTGGGGAATTAATTTCATTTGACAAGTAAGATGCATTTGGAATATCAAACATTAAGTATAAGTGAATATGGAAATTGAAATCACAATTCAAAAACAAATTATGAATTCAAATAACTTTGAATTTCAAAGTGAATAATAAATACAACATTTATTCAAGAATATAAACATTACACAAATCAAAAGCTCATAAGTAAAATTTGAGCTTTATTGATATCACAACACAGATTACATTGTCTTTACAATATTCTTGATACAAGAATTGATGAATAATAAACAGAAATGAAAATGAAGATTACAATATTGTTCCTAAACTAAAACCTAGACTAAATGACTTGGAGAATATCTTCTGGTCATGTTCATCTTCAAAAACCTCGCAAAATAAAACACCAACACTAGCCGTAATGTTAGTGTTAGCCAAAGAATTCAGTTTGGACAGAACCAAGTGTCATGCACACTTGTGCTTGTCCAAAACCATGGACAGCACAAGATAAGGGCAACAACAGACCAAACCTGAGCACCACCAGGGGCTCAAGTTTCAGCATATGAGAGCACACAGCTCATGTGTGCTGGGCAAGCCACAAGCAAGGCCATGCATCAAGCTTAGTCACTAAAGCAAGCCAGGCTTGTGTGTCAATGCCAGAACAGAAGCAGAGTTCATATAAAAGGGACACAAACCCTAGAACCAGTGCACAGTCGACCAGATAAGATCACCAGGTAAGGGTGAAGCAAGAACAAGCACAGTCCATCCAGTTCATAACCAAGAACAGAAACCAACACAACCAACTTAGCCACCAGAAATCATGGTGACCTGAGAAGATCATCCAAGACCTGGAGGTGAAGGGTTGTGACACAAACCCAAGTCTGCATCAACAAAACATTTCTTTCTAGGAGCTGGAACAAGGTATACCAAATACCTGGACAGATCCAATGGATCTGATCCATCACATATGCATGAAATAAGCATGGGTTGAGCAGATGCTCAAAAGGGTAGATCATCACTTGGTTTCACCAAGGATCACTGTCACTCTAGAAGCTACTAAGATAGAAATCATCCAGATACAGATCTTGTGCACAGAAGCTAGAAATCATGCACAGATGCACACACTAGCAAGATCTCATGCACAGATAGCACCAGTAGATGTATTGCAGGGTTTAGCAGCTAACCAAGACAACACAGAAAATCCTAAGCATGCAACCATCAGGAAACCCTAGATTTCTTCACAAGCAAGCATATTGGCATTCATATTTATTATGATCCCCAAATATGCAAGCAAAGATGAATAGCCAACAAGATCCAACCAACCATGTGAGCAACCAGCCAGTAGCAAGGCTACCGAGGTCACAAGCACACTTAGAACCATCCCAAGGCCAAGCCAAATACAAAGCATCACTATCCGTAAATGGATTCAGACTCTAATTGCTTGTAAAAGAATCATGAACAGCAACTTCAGATACAAGCAAGTAATTTAATCATCACTGCATAAGCAGTTCATCACAATTTAAGTAATACAAGCATGAATTTATCACAGATCCATGCTAAGCATTGACAGTAGCATACTATTAAGCAACACAGTTTAATCCATAGCCACTAGAGCAAGTCTAGGTAGCTAAGATGAGCAACAGCACAAGTAAGCAACATCATAGTGATGCTTGAGCATCAACATCACAAGATAATTGAATCATTTAGTCACAGTATTAACCAGCAAGCTATCACTGATAATTGAATTGATCAAATGGATCAATTATAGCAAGCCAAGTTACACAGAGAGGTTAGCCAACAAGCAAGGAATGATCCAATGGATCATTGGCTTGCATAGGAAGCACATAAGCATTTCCCAAGCACCACTGGCACTCACAAGTGTCACCGATGAACCACAAGCACACCTAGACAAGCAAGTATAACATGCCAAGTAAGCACAAGCAAGCCCATAAGCAAGTACTGCATGGCATAGCAAGCTCATAAGCAAGCACAACAGAGCATAGCAAGATTCAAGCAGGCTAGGAGCAACAGATAAGCAAACAGAGCATGTACAGCAAGCAAAGCAACACTGGCCAGTACCGTAAACCGGTGATTGGGCCATGAGCTTGCAGCAAAGGGAAGCATAGGAGGATTAAGCAACCATGGCAGTAGTTCCGTGTGATCACATGATCACCAGGGAGCAAGAGAACCGAAGGAAGAAGAAGCACAGTAGCTTGAGAGGCGCACAGTGCATGGAGAGGAGAAGGAGATGGAGAGGATCACTTACATGCGCCCGGTGGCGCAGGCTATGGCATGGCGAGGCAGTGGCTCGCGCGGCCATAGCAGCCGCAAGACCCGTGGTAGACGCCGGCGTTACGCCGACGAGCACGAACACCACCACAAGCACGGCACGGAGACGACGGCACTGGTACTGCAAGCAGCACCGCACCAGGTCGGTCTCGGAGACGCACACGTCGACGGCGAGGGCGAGAGCTCGTCGGAGATCACCCAGTCGCCCAAGGCGATTCTCCACGAGATCCAGAGAGGAGGCGATTCGCCAGGAGAGGAAGCAATCGGAGAAACCACGCGGACAGATCGATAGATCGTCTCGCGGCGGTCCAGATCAGGTAGGTGGCGAGGTCAGGGAAGCACGGCGATGGCCGGAGCACGGCGGCGGCCATGGCGGCGACGCCATCGCCAGCGCGTCGCGAGAGAGATTAGGGTTAGGTCGAGCGAGTGAGAGGGCCGAGTGAGTGAGAGTGAGGTGGGCCGTTCGGCGCCACCGAACCCAAAAGGGGATTAGCCTTATTGGGCCGTCCCTGGGTTTAGATTATTGGGCTGGGCCCAATATGGGTCCAGGGGGGTATTTTGGTCTTTTAACATTTAATAAAAGGCCAGAACTTTACCAAATTTTAATAAATCAAACACAACTCTAAAAATCCATTAAAAATTGGATTAATGAATGAAAAATAAATCTTAACAAGAATAAAATATGAAATGGAATTTATGAAACAAATTCAAAATTATGAATTTTAAGAATTTAAATAATAACTTGGAATTTAAAATTATCATTTCCTTGTAATTAAAATCCAAGGAAAAATCTCAAATAAGTTCAAATACTTATTTTCAAACATTTCAAAATGAAATTCTAATATTCCAAGTCATTTCTATTGAAAAGGGTATTTTTCCCGTAAAAATACTATATTCCTTGTTATTCCAAAAACTATAGAGGTAACTCTATAAATTTTCAATTATTTTTGGAATGATTAAGGGAATCACCAAGTAAATAGTTTTACTTTGAATTGTTGTACTTTGTGTGAATTAAAAATGGTTTATACTTTTAAATCAATTGTAAATTACTGTCAAAGGCATAAATCTTAAAAGCAACCCTAAATTGCTATAACTCAGCGGGGTAAAGGGATTCAACATAAAATAATACATCCATGATTGCATTATTTGGATTTTATAACATTGTCCTTACCGGACAATGATGCTTCTTACGTAACCCGAGGTCCAGGTTCCATCAACCGCATTGAACCGCACTATCTCGCAGTCCACATGCAAGTTCACCCTTGCTCATGTCAACTTGAGTATTTTCTACTACTTTAATGCAAAGCTATATACTTATCATTCCTGCATCGCAAATGAAATGTTACTTTCCAACTATGAATATGACTATGTGGCTGGCAATGGAACCATGGTATGTGTTGATATGGTGGAGGTTCCATTGCAATGGGTTATATCACCCTAGGATTAAATTACCAATGCCGTCCAGGTGATTCTAGCGCCGTACAAACCGCGTTGACCATGAGATCTATAATGGCTCGGGGAAGCCAGCCGTATCTTTTCCCTTCGCACGCCAACGGATCGGAGAGCCGGTGGGGTGCCGGAGGCACTGCCGCAATAGGTTGGGATATCCTTTTAAATCCCCATCCATTAGTGATGATAAGCTCTACGATCTATGAGGGATTGTCCGGAGTACACCATGAGTAAAGCCGTATTATCGGGGAAGTCTACCGGAGGTGTACGGTTGGACAAAAGGGTGGGTTTGCAGTCGCGGAGAAGGCGGTGTGGGCTTGGATCTTTATACCTGGCCTCACACCAAAGGAAGTGTGAACGGGGGCAAGTCCTCGCGGATGGCAAAAAGGGTGAGATCTCTTGTGGGAAAAGTAACGCACCTCTGCCGAGTGTATCAAATTGTGGCTGTCACTCCTTGTTCCGGGAAGGGAACTGCGAACGCGGCAGGAAAGGAACTCCACGAAGTTCTAGTCAACCTGTGAAGACTGACGGGCATAGTTTTCATAATAAAAGCAACCTTTTGAAGAAATGATTGCAAAACATGCATTGACCGGCGATTTCCGATCAATGGTCGTAGCTAGTGCATCAAACACCTTTTTACTCTTTTAGAACTTGCCGAGTACCTCCGTACTCACTTTCTTTCGACACCCTTGCTAGACTGTGATCCGGAAGTGGAGGCCATCAACGATGGAGCACCAGAAGGAAGCTACGAGCTGGTCTACGAAGAACCTGATCTTACCGGCGGAGTGGAAGGCGTAGACTATGGGATAGTCTATGGATCAGATGACACGGAGGTGGAGGAGTAGTGACATACCCTAGCATCATAGAGCCGAGCAACGTAGAACTTACCTAAATAAGTTGTTGAGCTCTCTTTATATATGGCTATAAGTTGTAATCGTACTTAAGTAGTATCTTAGGGTGTTCTCATAGGACCTGTGAGAATACCAACTTGTTAAGACAATGTTTGTAATAAAGTATGGAGTGTTATGACCTGCAATGTTTCTGTTGTACCACTCTGAGGGATATGGCAAACTGTGAAGAAGTCCCTTCACAAAGATCATATCAACGACTTGTATACTACAACATGCAGTGGTATGCTGGGTCACCGCAGCGGGAAGAGCCGCGTGAAGAGGCCGCAAACGGCGACGAAGAATGGCTAGCCGTCATACACGGAGGCAGCGGACAAAGACCAAGTACTGAAGGGAGGCCCAAAGATAAGGCGGGATCAGCAGAAGAAGACATCGGATAACAACAGCCGAGGACAATTTTTTTTTTTTAACTTTTCCTTTCCTTTTTTTTTTACCTCAAATCAAAATCAACTAGACATAAACTGCGGAGAAGACGTCGGGCGCGAGAAATCGCCTCTTTCGCGAGGCGAACCCAGTAATCGAGCGCCCGAATTGAGATTGGGGAATTGAGGAAATCGCCTGGCAGGAGCAGGGGCCACGCGCGACCACGGACGGGAGAAACCACGCGCGGGCGGGGAATCGCCTGGCAGAGAGACGGCGTGGATCGGGAGCCGGGCGGAGAGCGTCTGGAGCAAGGAGCGGCCGGCACGGGAGAGGAGCAGCCGGCAGAGGACGGGAAGAGGCGGCCGGCAGGGCGCAGGCCGGCGGGAGAGGCGGGGGAGACGAGGCAGCGGCCGACGACGGGACGGCGGCCGGCGGGGAAGACGAGGCGGCGGCCGGCCAAGGAGGGAGAGCGGCGGCGGAACAAGCCAAGGCACCGCGCGGATTAGAAAAATAGGACCAAAATTTGCTCTGATACCATGTTAGGACAATATGCTTGTTGGGGCCAAAAGCCACAATATATAGTACATGTACAGTTGCGCATATGCAGAAAGCTCCCTAACATATGAAGAAACTACAATATACAGATATATACATCTAACAAAGGAAACGGGAAACACAGAAAAGATCGCAGATTCACTCCCGGGCCGATGGACTGGACAAAGACAAGACGAGGATTGAACGATGTCAACGGCGACCCTGGAATCGTGAGCGAGGAAATCGCCCCCAAATCGCCAGAGGGAACTTAACCGTCACACCTGAGACGGACCAAGCTTGTCTAAAAATATTTTTTGAAAAAAATCTAGAACAAGTAAAAGTTGACACTTAGTTTTAATTTGGCCTGCTTCCAGCAAAATTGGCAGGAAACCATAGAAAATACCATGAACTACCGGAAACTTAGCACCATCAGCAGGTATATGAATTGTTGTATATAAAAGGTCTTCTATTTTTGTGCATAGGCTTCGTACGACGGCAGATTGAACTTGTAAGTTCATTAGAACTAGTTGAATGCCCGTGCGTTGCTACGGATCCTCCAAATTATTCCCCACCAAACATATAAAATTTAATGGCGACTTCATCTAGCTAAGAAAGAGCATGCAATTTGGGTTAATTAAACAGGCATGACTTGGTTCTATCATCTTTTCTCATTTTCCACCTTCTCCTTTCTGTTCATCCCCTATTCATTTGCACTCTCACACTATGGTGCTTCCATCCATCTATCAGGTATATTCTTTTCATCTGAATAGCACTTTAAACATGCCATTGATTCTACCAAATACAAATACCATATAGTCATCCACATGACATTTTAAATCCAAAGATCCAACAGTGCTTTAAAAATATCACATATATCATAATTTCTCTCTTTTTCCATCAGCATGGTATTGTGACCGCCAGTATGTAAATTTATAGGCAAATGTAACAAAAAAGGGATTTGGAATTAAAAATTCTATTAACCGAGTAAAGAGGCAGCCATGGTTTTCCAAAGATACTATAGAGAAAGACGTAAGAGACATCTCTAGCATCAATCCAACAAAAAACATTATTTTACAAACCAATTTAAGCAATCATTTTTGAACTATGCCACACCCTTTCTTCACTGGCTAGTGCTCGCTCGCTCTCACACACGCACAACCATTTTGGATTTTTGGCGCTCTTCTCCAAGTGCCATATCTCTAATATTTTGCAGCAATTTACACATTTTTGCAGAGTAATTTCGGGTAAACCCTCTTGGAAAGATGATACCTTCAGATCAAAATGATTTAACTTTCTTCCATGTTAGTGAAAAAATTCAAATATAAATGAAATTAAACATACATTGGCAATATAGTTGCAACAAGAATCAAATACAACTATTGAGGTTAATCAGTGTGCCTTAACTATCTATGTTAGTGCAATTTTTAAATTCAACAGGGAGTCATATGTTTTGCCACTCCTCTGATCCAACCAACCAGGGTCAACATGCTAATATCATTTAAAAATATATTAATCAAGATGAAGTAATCACTGTCACGTCAAGAACTCTTGTTGACCTAGTGAATATACTATTAATGGTCTTCATAAGCCATAAAAAATTTCGTAGATTTCTCTTGCTTCACAATTACCGGCGTAAGTTTCAAGATGCAAGTAGAACATAAGGAATTACATGCAGATATGTCATCTTCAGCAACACAAAAAAAACATGTAAATTGAGTTATGGAGATAGTTTTGCTTACATAGCTTAGGCTTTTATCAGGTGACGTAACAAATTTACAAACCCCATGGATTAACTAATTCAGTTTGTCGGACCAAGTCTGCGACAACATGAGCACATGACGCTCTTGCTTTATTTGTTAGTGCTAAACACAACACAGTAAAGAAGAATCGTCTATACTCTTTGTGAAGAATCTGATTATCCATTAGTTGTCAATTTTGAAACAAAACTAACAAAATGAATCATCTGGTAACCTGTTATTTAAGCATTGGATTGAACACCTATTAGACGTGTGACTGGGAAAAAGGAGTTAGATCGTATGACACTTACATAGTTACAATCTTGACTCGACGGATCCCTGTAGTCGGCATGCCATGTGGTTGCGGCGCAAGGTTTTTCGGCTCCTCCTGTTGGTAGACAACAATCAACGAGGGACCAAGCTCCAGGTGCCCATGTTAAGGCCCACCACTTCAAGAGTCCAGAAAAATGTGGTGATCAATCATCATCCTTGAAATGTGGTGATCAATCAACATCCTTTAAATGTGCTGGTCAATGTGTAAAATGAAATGCACAAAGGACAGCTACTTCAAAAATTCTAAGTAAACCTACAAGCCATTATAAGCAATAGTGTGTATTTGGGTTAACCCTGCAAGATTGCGCTGCAAGCGGATATGACATGATTTTGTGTTCCCCCTCAACAGGAACATTTGTGTTGGACAATATTACCTTACAGAAGGCAAACAATGCAGTTCATAATAATTAACCAAACATGTACAATATTCACCTTGACATACTGTCGCTGAGTGCTTCAATTTCAAACTGTACGCAGTACTGAAGCCCCGAAGAGAGTACACACATGAAGGTGACCCAGGAGTTATGACATTGGAGTCGATTGCTTCAGACTTCTCATTTTGAAAACGATAATATCCATTTATTAAAGAGCAAATAATGGTACAAAAACTACAACACTAAATTTGGCACCTCATGAACAATCATGCATGTTTATCATTATTGGGGTTCACCTCACAAACTAAGTGTGAAATAATCTGCCACTACCGTGCAAGGACATTGGAAAACCAAAATTTAGATACAGGTAAATAAGAGAAGTGATCCATAATTGAAATTGCACAAACAGACAATGCATAAGTGAGAATAGTACAGCCACCTGATCTCAGCCGTAATATTCAACATCTTTTCCATGATATCTTCTATCTTGGCCAAGCATATGACCTTTCCCCTCCTCGGTACACGCTTTACATCAGGGTCATGCTCATCATACAGTTTCTGTGGCTGATGAATTAGTGAATTATCTCGGCATTGAAGGAGTCTACACCTGAATAAGAGCATAATAGATGATGTAGTTTCCACTTCCTATTTAATAATATTATATCTACATATGTAGATCCATGGAGAAGCCAACTCCAAGTAATATTCGGTGATCCTAAAGCCCATGTAAGAACTCAACTCCATCATTGATATATTTATTCAGGTACAAGGAAATGGTCCCACAAAAAACCGCTAAATAAAAAATTACCTATGCACCCATTGACGAAAACAGATCTAACCATAAGAATTATAGATGTCTATAGTTTACCTTGGTGTTCTGTACATTTCAAGAAGAAGGCATTATCTGGGTCTTCAGGTCTTGTCATCATCCTTTTAGACTAAAACAGTTTGTAGAACAGTCTATACTTGCGCTGGTTGATGTGACAAACAACAATTGCTTGAATTTCATTCAGCAAGTCAGTATATATATGACATGCATAGGTACTTTCTTTTCTGGAGAATGCAGTAGTTTGTTACAATATTAAGAATAGCACAGACGGTGTCGATCCTGCCCAAAAACAATCAAACATACAGACTTATGGACTGTTCGGAATGTAGGAATAGAGAACAGAGGAACATGTGAAAATAAAGGAATAGGAAAGGAATGGATGCGTAAAACTAAGGATCACAAAACCGTAGGAAAATCCAAAATCTGGGTATTCGGATAGAGCGGTAAAACATTTAGTAAAAATCCCTACAGCTGCTAGATCGTTTTATGCTTGCATGGAGTAGGTGTCGGGTTTCTCAGTTGCCTGATTTCTCATGGTTTTCACCTCCCGTATAGTAGGGACTAACGCATGGATTGAATTTTTTATTCAGCTCACCATTCCATCAAGCCCTATCCAGCGACGTCTGCTTCGGGCTTCCGTCCAAAAAATGAGCTCCGGGCAGATTTTTGCAATCCTATGGAATCGATAAGAACCAGTAACTTAACCTCTGGAATATTGTTCGCCTTTCCCTTGCCCCAAACCTATCCGGGCAGATTTTTGCAATCCTATGCATTCCAACAAAAATTCTCCAAAAATCCTTCGAACCCAACAGGGACTTACAGTAGTATTAGCAGCAGTGCAGGAGGGTTAAAGAGAGAATTGAGGATACCTTGGGCTTTTGAAATCGCACACGGACTTGAGGGACACGTCGTAATTGGGCGGTTGTCCTCGAACTTGTCCTTGACGGACTTGAGATAGGCGACGAGATTCATGGAGAACGGCGGCATCAGGGAGACATGTGCGCCATGGAGCAGGGAGTCGGGGGTCAGGGGAAGGCATGAAGATACTCACAGATTGGATCGGGCAACGTGATTGTTAGGGCGATTGAGCTCAGACCCCATGTATTTCCAATTGAGGAGATTGGTCAGATCATCCGATGGCGGCCGCGCCCGGATCTGCTCGCAACAAACCCTTGACTGCCACACCACAAGGGAAGGCAGCGGCCCTGGCGTGAGGACAGACGCGTGCGCAGGAATGCGGTGGGACTCCCGCACGAGGATGTCTGAGAGCATCCAGTCCTTCGTGGAGGCGGCGTGTGCTTGAGGGGCTAGAGATGACCTAGTCTCCCACTCTCGATCCTTTGCTCCCTTGCCTCCTACTCTCAATCTCCGTGGTCTCCTGGCCCAGGTTGCTTGCCTCGATCGCCCCCATTGATCCGGAGCGGGGTAGTTGCCTCGGGAGTTCCCACCGACGGCTGCAGTGGCAATGGTGGAGGAGAGGTGCCGCCGCTCGAAGAGAGGATGGAGCCATGGAGATGGAGGGGATCAGCGCTGGGTCTGCGTATTGTGCGGGGCTTGTTCCACAAAAAGGGGGCGACTTAGATCGGACGGAGCGGAGATAGGAAGCTTAGATTAACGGTCAGGATGTTTTCAATGATGACCATCAAAGTGCGTTGAGTGTCAAACGACCAACTCCCATTTAATAGTAAAGAAAATATGCTTTGGCACATGAAAAATGAAAAATAGGTTTTCCGTGGCTAGGAAAGGAGAAATTATAAAGCCAACATTGCTTCCGGTACCAAGGCCCACACATGTGTACAATATGAGCTTGTTCCGGAAAACTATGCCATGCTAGTTGATTTGGCCTACAAGTCAAACAACTTAGTAGGTCGGTAACTCATTTTATGAAGGGTTTATCAATAATTGTCGTATTTCAAGTTGGTAATTTATCAAGTCGTATTTGCAAAAGAGCTTTTTGACTTGCTTGTCAGTTTGGAGGCGGCTAGCCCTGGCTCCGCCAAAGAGATTGCGTGCCTCCTATCGGAGAAGCCTACGGGAAACAAAGTTAAGAAGGTGATGGAATATCTTAGGAGCAAAAGCAAGAAGAATGGCACCACAAGGAAGGCATCCGCAGTTGCTTGATAGATGGTTTTCATCTTCTTCATGTGTTTTTGGTGGGGTTTCCTCCGTGATATGGTGGTCGATGTGTGAGTTTGTGGTTGTTGCGGGTTGTCTTTGGTGTGCCTAGGTGGTCGTGGAGTTGCATGTTTTGGGGCGAGTTCGTCTGTGGATTTGTTGTAACGGTTTTCGCCCGGTTTCCCGTTAATTAACTGGGCTTTCCCGTCTTAATTAATAGAATGAGGCAAAGCTTTTGCCTCCCTTTCAAAAAAAAATCCTCACAACTAAATCACATAAAATAATGGTTCGTGAGTGTTTTACATTCTTCTCTTTTTTTGAGTAAGTTGTACTTAAATTTGGACCCGTGGGATTGATCTTTTGCCAAAACGGGTGTTGCGGGCACACCGGAAGAACCCATCTAGATGACCTTTCGTCTAAATGGGTGTACGCGGGATACCGCGTGAAATAGACATTGTAGCTCTGATAAAACAATACGTTGTGGATCTAAAATTGATTTTCTCCATAAATATCTGGAACAAGGGAAAGTAGACGCTTATATCAAATCCATTCTTCCAACAAAATCGGCATTCGGGACATGTAGAAAATACCATGAATTTTAATAAAGTTAGCATCATCAGTAGGTACGTGAACCGCAGTATATAAATGGTCTTATATTTGTGTTCATAGGCTTCCTACAATTGCAAATTGCGATTCTTGTAGTTGTTCCACACAAAAAAAAACCTGTTTTAGCACTTGGAAAATGAAAATAGTTTGTTCATAGCCACGAAAGAAAAATTCATAAAGCCAACACTACTTCTCGTCCAATAGCCTATGCATGTGGAAAATATGGGCACGTTGCGGTAAACTATTCTATATCTATACCTAATAATAAAGGAGCTAAGGTTTCTGTCAAATTTTTCGTCAACGCTTTTTTTTGGACCGTTCTGCCCTCCCACCAAATCGCATAATACATCAAATTGCCCCGTACCGGTTCGTTTTAGTTTTTCAGAACTGCTCAGCCGCGGCTTTTTTTTCTCTCCCGCAGACTTCAGCCGCCGCGCACGCACCTGGCTCGCCCCGCCATGGGTCGAGATCGCGAACAGGACCACCACTGGGCTTTTTTGTTCAAAATATCCCAATGCTGGCTCACGGACGAATATTTCGTGTCAATAGTCCCACCTCGCTCGCCTATAACGAGTTTCACCGGTTTATATGCCTAAATTTTCTGGATTATAACAAGCTGATTTGGAACAATAAAAATCAGCAAAGATGGAAGGCAGAAATCGAACGAACGCGGGATCCAATTGAAAGATGGAATTAAAGGAAGGAAAGGGATCGTGATCCGCAGAACTTGGGGAAGGAGGAAATTAAAGAAGCGTAGAAGGTTGGAATCGATCAGAAAAAATTGGGAAAAAGCCTCAGACCCGGAGGAGAGATCCCGGCGCGAGCGATGCAGCCCTGGCCCTGGCCGACGTCGTCGGGCGTCGCCCGGAGGAGAGATCCCGGCGCGAGCGATGCAGCCCTGGCCCTGGCCGACGTCGTCGGGCGTCGCCCGGAGGAGAGATCCCGGCGCGAGCGATGCAGCCCTGGCCCTGGCCGATCGTCGGGCGTCGCCCGGAGGAGAGATCCCGGCGCGAGCGATGCAGCCCTGGCCCTGGCCGACCGTCGGGCGTCGCCCGGAGGAGAGATCCCGGCGCGAGCGATGCAGCCCTGGCCCTGGCCGACGTCGTCGGGCGTCGCGTGCGCCGTCGCGTGAGAGGGAGAGAAGGGGCCGAGGAACTGGTGCAGGGCGGCCTGGCGCTGGTGGTCTGCAGGGAATGGAGTCTACCGAGTGTATCGGATATGGCTGCTGGGTGGGGGTGGTCAACTCGGTTGCTAGCTGGGCCAAGCAAAGATTGTGGCCAGTCTGGTCTGGGCTCTGCACTGGCAGGTCTCCATGGAGTCTTTCTTAGAAAGAGGATCTGATTTCCCTCAAAAAAAAAAGAGAGGATCTGATGGAGTCTAGGATTGTTATTTGTTAACAAGCCCCGTTAGAAAATAAAACAAGCAGCAGCATCATTCTTGGAGCTAATATCCAATGATCTGAAGGATATCAGACGAATTTGCGAAAAAGAAAAGAGGAAGGAAAACGAATATAGCCTGATGAGGGGCGTTGACTTTTGGGGAGGTGCCACTGTTGGTCGGACCAAGCTCGATAGGCCAATACTGGCGTTGGCGAACGGAGCAAGGGTCGGGAGGCGCCTCGACGCCATCGCCATGAACCAACGGAAAAAGCGCGCCACCGGGAGGGGTGAGGAGCGAGGACGTGAGGTGATATCTAAGCCCCAAGCCACTAATAAGTTCGAGGAGAGCAAAAACTTTGTTGGCCCTCTTCTTGAATTTCTCAACCGTGAAATATTTTGTATCATCTTATTTCGAGTGGTTCCGATACAATCATATTCTGAATTTGTAAAGTGCACACAAAATAGTAAATGTGCCTCCACCTGGAAAATTTGGATACACAATTTAGTTTTACACACAGACCTACCGATTGAGGTTTATGCGGATTAATAATTATGGTAATAGTCTACAAAGCTGAGTTACAACACTAACTCAGTTTAGTTCGAGCAGGCGGATGATATTTCTACCATGAAAGATCGGTTTTATGGTCTTTAAATAATTATTAGATCTAATTATTATTAGCTTCATGTGAAGAATCTTGCCGGATCGACAACACAATAATCTCTATTTGTACAAAATCAGTCTATCATGTGAGCCATTGTGTTTGTTTTGATATTTTTATATCACAGCTAAATGGATGACAATGAATGTAGTTTTATATCTTGGTAGCATGCAAATTAGAGTTTATTTGGGGATAATTTTTGTAATATAGTTAAACTATAATAGCAGCCAATGATTTATTCGTCTCCTTTTTCTCTTCTTAACGCCAATGATATATTGATGTGGCACTACCGCATGTACGGTGTAGCGTGATTGAATTGGCGGTTAGGTGAACCAGTGAACGCACGTCTAACTGTGATTGATTAATGGGATAAACTTATACCAAGAAAAGCATACACAGTGTGCCACATTAGCATATTACTGATGGATTTTTAGTATTGATTACGATGGTGACCAAGACGAAAAGTGTCAACACAAATACCTTACAGGAGCATTTGAATATTTATTTATCCCGACTGCAACGCGAGCGACACTTTCTTGAGTCCATACCTAATAATAAAGGAGCTAAGGTTTCTGCCAAAAAGTTTCGTCAACGCTTTTTTTGGGACCGTTTTGCCCTCCCACCAAAACGCATAATACATCAAATTGCCACCTACCGGTTATTTATTCTCTTTTCTTTTCCCCTACCGAACTCGACTTCTTCCACGACCCAGATCTGGCTGCTACCACGTCGATCTGGGGCTGCAGGCGACCTCCAACTCCAGGTGCAGCTCGCCGCTAGGAAAGATGACGTCGAGCCACTACCGAGACTGATTGGAGGAGTCTAGCCGGCCGAGCTCGCATCGAGGCGCTCCCGCTGAACGGGACATGTAGGCAGGTAGAGCCGTAGAGGAAACCGGCTCGATTGGGAGCTGCCAAGGCTCGACGAGGTGGCCTTTGCGTCTTTGGTAGTGCTCCAGGATGGCGACGTGGCTATGGAGGTGTCCAGGCGCCGGAGATCGGCCGGCGGCATATCCAGATGTCAGGGCGGCAGGGTGCGGACGTTTGTGTTCGTAATACAGTCGGTATTGGCCGGGAACCGATGCAAACGCAGGCGGGCAGGTATAGCCACGAGGAACCGGTCCGAGCTAGCGTCGTCTCGCCGGAATTTTGTCGGCTGCGGAGGTGATCTGCAAGGGACGAGAGAATGACGGCTCGTTTAGGAGACATAGAGAATCGGGGCAGGCGCGACCAGTTGAGGAGGAAGGCACAAAACCTTCACTGCTGTCGAAATTGTTGTCTGCAAAGACTGAAGATGGGGCAGTCGGAGATGAGTATTCACGAGTCTGCGCACTCTGCATCTCAGCACGCATGTGTGCCCTCCTTCCACCAATTTTTTTAGCAGGGTAAAATCGATTTCCGAGCTCTTGCATGTATTCAACTATTCCAAATTGTAATTTAGTTCAAAAGCTTCACTATTTGTGGAGATGGTGCTCCAGGTGAGGATCGACCGAGTAGTTGGAGTGGAGGGATGTGACCTGCACATGCGGGAGAGGGAGGTGCTGACTGCTGACCCTGTTCTCCATTATTGCGCTCAGCTCGACAATGATTTGTGTTGTGTTCGTGGAGGCTATGCTAATACTCATCTTCTAGATGCAAGGGTGGACTTCAGATGAGGTACTAATACCCAAATTATAGACTTCAGACCAGATTTTCTGGTAGCTCGGATGTAAGGTAAGTATTGAGAATCATAGAGACTCAAATCATAGTACTAGCTTAAAGTATACCAGCAGTTGTAAGATGCAGTTTTTATTTTTTATTTTTTAATGAATCAGTTCAAATTCTGAGGCACTATCAATCTGTCTATGTATATAGCCACCCCTGCCACGAACGAACATGAAGGCCATCAATCTGCTCTCTGGTCTAACTCGCAGCGAAAATGCAGGTTTCAGTCTGTAGATGAACTATGCTAGAGTGTACTTTTATTTCGATGAGAAACTGCATGTTCAGACTCCATGGCCATATATCCTCCAATCTCCTCAAACTGGGTAGGTGCATCCTACTCTGTTCTTTCAGTTTCTCATGTAACATATTATGGCGGTCACAGTTATTTGGTCTAGAGGAGTAAACGATTGTCCGATTTTGATTCTTCACAACTGTCACAGCATTGATTTAAAGAGCATGAAGATCGGCCGGACTAGGATGTGGAGCAAATTCATCAATGGAGTTTACTAAGGACGATGGCAGCTGAGTGTCCCGGGCGATATATGATTTTTCGTACCGACCTGAATAATGACTGAAAAGGTACAAGTACACATTTCAGACTCTTTTCTATATTTGTAAGTCCTAATATGTCATTGTACGGCAAATTAACCATGCTAACTTTAGAAGTGATAAAGTGAAACGTTCTTCGTCAAGCTTGTAGTAACCTCTGTTCCTGATAAAACTAATTCAAATACGGCGCCAAACTTCTATGGTCGTTGAGTGCATACTGCTAATGTCATTTTGATTCGAGTGGCATACGTATTTTGAAAGGATATTTATTTTATTTAGTATGACGCCGTAGCAACGCACGGGCTTTGTCCTAGTTTATGCTTAAAGCATCTCCATCAGGTGATAAAAAATAGGACACTCAAAAGAAAATTCTGCAATGTCAGGTGATATAAAATAGGGCACACCACCCCTAGTGCGCTATATTTCACAATTGTAAAAATATGGGTGAAACTCATACTAAATGATTCAAAAACACAAATAAAATTGAAATATTCGTAAATATTACATTACACAAATAGTTTATCATTATTACATGAATAGTTCATCATCAAGTGTTGCACACAAATCAACTCAGAAATACTCATAGTTCATCAGACAATTCATCACAAACAAATGGAAGCTAGCACCTTTGTTGCCGACCACCATTCCTCGGTAAGATCCTTCTAAAGAACTTCATGGGTATATTGATCGCGGATCTTGTGGTAGCACTCAACAAAGCGAGCGATGCGGTATCGCCGGCACTGCCTCCGCACCGGTTGGCCCATCAACACTAGCCCGTTGCAACCTTTCACGATCGAAAACCGAACCTCCATGCTCTAGTCGCTTGTTCTTGTGCAATGCAAGAATTATGGCAATGTCTTCTTCCTCTTCCATGTCAAATTGCTCGTTTGACGTCGAACAGTCATAGTCATATGTGCTTGAACTCCTGCTTGAATTCATCTACAATTCAATAAATACTTCTGTCAATTTACAACTACAATAGCACAAGAAAATTTGGTAGAAAAGAAGAAAAAATACCTTCGACGCGAAGTGTAAACATAGTGGGTGTGCAATGCGGATCACGTCGGCTGGTGCCGGTAGGTGGTTGCATCGATCGCGAGGCAGATGAGCTAGGATAACAATACGCGGGGCAATGGGGCAATGGTCGCGCGATCGATGGTGGGGCAGTGTTGGGACACGTAGCTAGAGGTCAGTGGAGACGTTTGGTTGACCCATCGATCTAGTCAGAGTCGGGCTGCACATGAACTCCTAGCCATTTGATCAAAGCTCTATGGGTTGGTGCGACCCGGCAGAGGGCGGTGGCTGGTTGGAATCATCTTGAATCGCCTCCGCGGTCGTAGGATTTTCACGGCAGCAGTGGGGCATTTCGGACCATCTTAGGCTACTGGAGGAGACGGGGCAGGGCCAGAGCAAGACGGTCGAGCGATGGAGGTTCAATCTCGGTGGCGGCTTGCCGGATTTTGCCGCTATTTGGCTGGCGTCGAGTAGGGTGTGGCGAGGGATTAACTTGGTAATGCCTACACGTTGTAGACTTAGGGATTCATGAAAAGTAGAGAGCAAGTAGATCTCGAAAGTTGTCAGACGAACAAAGGTGTCCAACTCAACGAAAAGTGGTGGCTAGGGTTAACAATAATTCGATCCTTCTTTCAACCTCAGCTTCCCCTTTATATAGGAGGTGAAGCTGAGGGTTTTATGTGTCGTACAAGTACAGATTATCCGGCCGTCAGCTTTTCCCTATATTGATATAAGTTTCCTGTAATAACTCTACTTTCCTAATCCGAATATCTTTAACCTATTGGGCTTTCAAGTCTTCGAGGCCATGGGCCTTGTACATTGAGTATGGACCAGGGGTATTCATACGACATACCATTTAGGCATACTTATGTCAGTAGCCCCCGAGATATTATTCGACCCGCAGGATCAAGTAAAATCTCCATCTTTCATCTTTTACAATTGCTTCGAGTTCATACAAATAATATTTTGTTCAACATCTATATTGCACAGGGATATTAATAAATGAGGCTGGTTCATCTGACAGATCAGGTACCAGTTAATTGCCCTAGTGGTAAATCCGCATAAATTTACTTCAAACCCGAGTCCATGGACTCGAACCTGGAATACTGGCGTAATTCACGATGTGCCACTTTAGGACTTATCAAAAACTAAATCCCAGGTAAGTTATTGGGTACCCAACGCGTCCGTCGGGATTTTCTTCACATCTGCTGATGTGGGTAAAGTGGGAGAGCGCATTCAGGTGCGATGCCACACCCTCAAGATAGATCTTGGGGTCTTACCTTCATGATCTTTTTTACAAATCACGGCATCCAGAGTTTTTATCGCGGCTGACGCGCTCTGAGAATATATTGTCGAGTGCCTTTGTTCGGCTGATGGAATAACTCATTTCCTAGAGTTACGATATTTTGCCAAACAAAATCTTAACGCTCCCGATGGGAGTACATGATGAGTTTATACAACTCAAAGATGTATGTGAATGGCCGGAATTTGTCGAATCGATACTATATTGTCAATTTTCACCGGGTGCGTGACCAGCGCTCCCGGTGGGAATAGCCCCCGAGGCTACAACCAAGTGTTTGCACTTGGATGTAGGCTCAAATTTATTGTGAATCAATTATATATTTGTTTTTCTTTCACCTTATCTCATCAACAGTGTAATCCATACTGCTGATGAGAGTAGCCCCCGAGCATGTGTTTGAGTCCTTGCATCTAAACAAAAAGCTCCAGACTGTAACTCAGATATTTTCTCAAACTTATTGTCTACGCTGACGAAAACTACGTGTTGTCACCTCGGGAAGGTACACCAACCACGGGGACTCTAACTTTTCATGTCCATTTTACTTGCCAAAGAACTAAATCACCGACTTCAAAAGATTTGGGGCGAAGTCGTTGACTATGGTAGTTTTCAAGTTCTGTTTTTTATGCACTCACTCTGGATAATACAACATCCCTTGCTTCATCGACTGGATCAACGTCATCTTCGAGTGCTCTTTGCGAGGCCTCTTCTTCATATTCCACAACTCGAGGAGAGTTGTGTTCTATTTCTATCGGGAGTACAGTTTCGGCACTAAGAACCAGGAAGAAAGGAGTCTCTTGACTTACTGTATTTGGTGTTGTTCGCAAGCTCCATAACATGGAGGGTAACTCGTAGATCCAAGCATGCCTTGCGAGTGGCACCAGTAGGCGTTTCTTGATCCCATTGCAGATGAGGCCTTTAGCTTTCTCAACTTGGCCATTTGTTTATGGATGTGCTACAGACGCAAACTGTAATTTGATGCCCATCCCTTCACAATAATCCTTGAACTCTCGGGAAGTGAAACTGATGTCGTTATCCGTTACTATGCTGTTTGGAACGCCGAACCGAAAAACTATGCCCTTGATAAAGTTTACTGCTGCTGTTGCGTCTCCCAATGTTACTGGCTTTGCCTCAATCCACTTGGTGAATCTATCGACTGCTACAAGGAAATAAACGTGTCATCCTGGTCAAGGCTTGTGCAGTTTTCCCACCATATCTAATCCCCACTTGGCGAACGGCTATGCTAAAGGTATTGGCATTAGTTCAGCTGCTGGAGCGTGTGGCTTGGGTGCAAATCTTTGGCATGCTTCACAAGTACGCACGATGTTCTTTGCATCATCTATAGCTGAGAGCTAGTAAAATCCAGCTCAGAAAGCCTTGGCTGCGGTTGCTCGTCTACTTGTGTGGTGACCACATATCTCCTCATGTATATCCTTAAGTATAAGACGTTCTTCTTCGGGTGTGACGCTTCTCTGCAGGACACCCGATATACTGTGTTTGTATAGCTCTCCCTTGACTACTGTAAATGCTTTGGATCGTCTAATGATTCTTCGCACCTCCATTGGATCTTCCGGTATTTCTTTCTTTGTAATATATGCCAGATATGCCTTCATTGTTGCCGAGTCTGCTCACGTGGTTTGCTTCACACCCGTCGAAGGTTCTTTCGAGTTCATTGCATGCGTCTCTGTATGCTATCATGCTATCATTTACTGCGTCACTCTTGTTCATCACTTGTTGTGCTACCAACTAAGAGTCACCAAAGATTTTCAGGCGTGTTGCACCACACGCTTTTGCCATCTTCATCCCATGGAGAAGAGCTTCATATTCTGCCTCATTATTTGATGTGTTGGGAAAGGTCATATGTAGTATGTATTGCATCTTGTCTCCTTGCGGCGAAACAAGTATGATGGCGTGTATTTCACACGTTCGTTGGGCAACCCCAAGAGGAAGGTATGATGCGCACAGCAGCAAGTTTTCCCTCAGAAAGAAACCAAGGTTTATCGAACCAGGAGGAGCCAAGAAGCACGTTGAAGGTTGATGGCGGCGGGATGTAGTGCGGCGCAACACCGGAGATTCCGGCGCCAACGTGGAACCCGCACAACACAACCAAGCTACTTTGCCCCAACGAAATAGTGAGGTTGTCAATCTCACCGGCTTGCTGTAACAAAGGATTAACCGTATTGTGTGGAAGATGATTGTTTGCAGAGAAAACAGTAAAAACAAGTATTGCAGTAGATTGTATTTCAGTAAAGAGAATTGGACCGGGGTCCACAGCTCACTAGAGGTGTCTCTCCCATAAGACGAACAGCATGTTGGGTGAACAAATTACGGTTGGGCAATTGACAAATAAAGAGAGCATGACAATGCACATACATATCATGATGAGTATAGTGAGATTTAATTGGGCATTACGACAAAGTACATAGACCGCCATCCAACTCGCATCTATGCCTAAAAAGTCCACCTTCAAAGTTATCATCCGAACCCCTCCAGTATTAAGTTGCAAAGCAACAGACAATTGCATTAAGTATGGTGCGTAATGTAATCAACAACTACATCCTTAGACATAGCATCAATGTTTTATCCCTAGTGGCAACAAGCACAACACAACCTTAGAACTTTCTCATCATCGTCCTGGTGTCAATGCGGCATGAACCCACTATCGAGCATAAGTACTCCCTCTTGGAGTTAAAAGTAAAAACTTGGCCAGAGCCTCTACTAGAAACGGAGAGCATGCAAGATCATAAACAACACATAAGCATAACTTTGATAATCAACATAACAAGTATTCTCTATTCATCGGATCCCAACAAACGCAACATATAGAATTACATATAGATGATCTTGATCATGATAGGCAGCTCACAAGATCCGACAATGATAGCACAATGGGGAGAAGACAACCATCTAGCTACTGCTATGGACCCATAGTCCAGGGGTAGACTACTCACTCATCACTCCGGAGGCGACCATGGCGGTGTAGAGTCCTCCGGGAGATGATTCCCCTCTCCGGCAGGGTGCCGGAGGCGATCTCCTTGATCCCCCGAGATGGGATCGGCGGCGACGGCGTCTCAGTAATGTTTTCCGTATCGTGGCTCTCGGTACTGGGGGTTTCGTCACGGAGGCTGTAAGTAGGCGGAAGGGCAAGTCGAGAGGCGGCACGGGGGGCCCACACCACGGGCCGCGCGGCCAAGGGGGCCGCGCCGCCCTAGGGTTTGGCCACCCCGTGGCCCCTCTCCGTCTCGTCTTCGGTCTTCCGGAAGCTTCGTGAGAAAATAGGCCTCCGGGCTTTTATTTCGTCCAATTCCGAGAATATTTCTTTACTAGGATTTCGAAACCAAAAACAGCGAGAAAACAAAGAATCGGCACTTCGGCATCTTGTTAATAGGTTAGTTCCGTAAAATACACGAATATGACATAAAGTGTGCATAAAACATGTAGATAACATCAATAAAGTGGCATGGAACACAAGAAATTATCGATACGTTGGAGACGTATCAGCATCCCCAAGCTTAGTTCTGCTCGTCCCGAGCAGGTAAAACGATAACAAAGATAATTTCTGGAGTGACATGCCATCATAAACTTGATCATACTATTTGTAAAGCATATGTAGTGAATGCAGCGATCGAAACAATGTGTATGACATGAGTAAACAAGTGAATCATAAAGCAAAGACTTTTCATGAATAGCACTTCAAGACAAGCATCAATAAGTCTTGCATAAGAGTTAACTCATAAAGCAATAATTCAAAGTAAAGGTATTGAAGCAACACAAAAGAAGATTAAGTTTCAGCGGTTGCTTTCAACTTGTAACATGTATATCTCATGGATATTGTCAACATAGAGTAATATAATAAGTGCAATAAGCAAGTATGTAGGAATCAATGCACAGTTCACACAAGTGTTTGCTTCTTGAGGTGGAGAGAAATAGGTGAACTGACTCAACATTGAAAGTAAAAGAATGGTCCTCATAGAGGAAAAGCATCGATTGCTATATTTGTGCTAGAGCTTTGACTTTGAAAACATGAAACAATTTTGTCAACGGTAGTAATAAAGCATATGCATCATGTAAATTATATCTTATAAGTTGCAAGCCTCATGCATAGTGTACTAATAGTGCTCGCACCTTGTCCTAATTAGCTTGGACTACCTGGATTATCACCGCAATACATATGCTTTAACCAAGTTTCACAAAGGGGTACCTCTATGCCGCCTCGTACAAAGGTCTAAGGAGAAAGCTCGCATTTGGATTTCTCGCTTTTGATTATTCTCAACTTAGACATCCATACCGGGACAACATAGACAACGGATAATGGACTCCTCTTTTAATGCTTTAAGCATTTGACAACAATTAATTCTTTTCTCATTAGAGATTTGAGGATATTTGTCCAAAACTGAAACTTCCACCATGAATCATGGCTTTAGTTAGCGGCCCAATGTTCTTCTCTCACAATATGCATGCTCAAACCATTCAACTCCGTGTAGATCGCCCTTACTTCAGACAAGACGAACATGCATAGCAACTCACATGAAATTCAACAATGAGTTGATGGCGTTCCCCGACAAACATGGTTATCGCACAACAAGCAACTTAATAAGAGATAAAGTGCATAATTACATATTCAATACCACAATAGTTTTTAAGCTATTTGTCCCATGAGCTATATATTGCAAAGGTGAATGATGGAATTTTAAAGGTAGCACTCAAGCAATTTACTTTGGAATGGCGGGAAAATACCATGTAGTATAGGTAGGTATGGTGGACACAAATGGCATAGTGGTTGGCTCAAGTATTTTGGATGCATGAGAAGTATTCCCTCTCGATACAAGGTTTAGGCTAGCAAGGTTTTTTTTTTTGAAACAAACACAAGGATGAACGGTACAGCAAAACTCACATAAAAGACATATTGTAAACATTATAAGACTCTACACCGTCTTCCTTGTTGTTCAAACTCAATACTAGAAATTATCTAGACCTTAGAGAAACCAAATATGCAAACCAAATTTTAGCATGCTCTATGTATTTCTTCATTAATGGGTGCAAAGCATATGATGCAAGAGCTTAAACATGAGCACAACAATTGCCAAGTATCACATTACCCAAGACATTTATAGCAATTACTACATGTATCATTTTCCAACTCCAACCATATAACAATTTAACGAAGGAGAAACTTCGCCATGAATACTATGAGTAGAAACCAAGGACATATTTGTCCATATGCTACAACGGAGCGTGTATCTCTCCCATAAAGTGAATGCTAGGATCCATTTTATTCAAACAAAAGAAAAACAAAAACAAACCGACGCTCCAAGAAAAAGCACATAAGATGTGGCCGAATAAAAATATAGTTTCAGGGGAGGAACCTGATAATTTGTCGATGAAGAAGGGGATGCCTTGGGCATCCCCAAGCTTAGACGCTTGAGTCTTCTTGATATATGCAGGGGTGAACCACCGGGTGCATCCCCAAGCTTAGAGCTTTCACTCTCCTTGATCATGTTGCATCATACTCCTCTCTTGACCCTTGAAAACTTCCTCCACACCAAACTCGAAACAACTCATTAGAGGGTTAGTGCACAATATAAATTGACATATTCAGAGGTGACACAATCATTCTTAACACTTCTGGACATTGCATAATGCTACTGGACATTAGTGGATCAAAGAAATTCATCCAACATAGCGAAAGAGGCAATGCGAAATAAAAGGCAGAATCTGTCAAAACAGAACAGTTCGTATTGACGAATTTTAAAATGGCACCAGACTTGCTCAAATGAAAATGCTCAAATTGAATGAAAGTTGCGTACATATCTGAGGATCATGCACGTAAATTGGCATAATTTTCTGAGCTTCCTGCAGGGCAGTGGGCTCAGATTCGTGACAGCAAAGAAATCTGGAACTGCGCAGTAATCCAAATCTAGTACTTACTTTTCTATCAACGGCTTAACTTGGCACAACAAAACTCAAAACTAAGATAAGGAGAGGTTGCTACAGTAGTAAACAACTTCCAAGACACAAAATAAAAACAAAGTACTGTAGGTAAAACATGGGTTGTCTCCCATAAGCGCTTTTTTAACGCCTTTCAGCTAGGCGCAGAAAGTGTGTATCAAGTATTATCGAGAGATGAAGCATCAACATCATAATTTGTTCTAATAATAGAATCATAAGGTACCTTTATTCTCTTTCTAGGGAAGTGTTCCATACCTTTCTTGAGAGGAAATTGATATTTTATATTACCTTCCCTCATATCAATAATAGCGCCAACGAGTTCGAAGAAAAGGTCTTCCCAATATAATTGGACAAGATGCATTGCATTCAATATCCAAGACAACAAAATCAACGGGAACAAGATTATTGTTAACGGTAATGCGAACATTATCAACTTTACCCAAAGGTTTCTTTGTAGAATGATCAGCAAGATTAACATCCAAATAACAATTTTTCAGTGGTGGCAAGTCAAGCATATTATAAATTTTCTTAGGCATAACAGAAATACTTGCACCAAGATCACATAAAGCATTACAATCAAAATCTTTAACCTTCATCTTAATGATGGGCTCCCAACCATCTTCTAGCTTTTTAGGAATAGAGGCTTCGCGCTCTAGTTTCTCTTCTCTAGCTTTTATGAGAGCATTTGTAATATGATGCGTGAAAGCCAAATTTATAGCACTAGCATTAGGACTTTTAGCAAGTTTTTGCAAGAACTTTATAACTTCAGAGATGTGGCAATCATCAAAATTCAAACCATTATAATCTAAAGCAATGGGATCATCATCCCCAATATTGGAAAAAATTTCAGCAAGCTTTATCACAGTGCAGTTTCAGCAGTTTTAGCAGTTTCAGTGCAGTTTTTCGCGCTTTGCATTAGAAGTGGAAACATTGCTAACACCAATTCTTTTATTAGTATGAGTAGGAGGTGCAGCAACATGTGTAGCATTAGCATTACTAGTGGTGGTAATAGTCCAAACTTTAGCTATATTCTTCTCTTTAGCTAGTTTTTCATTTTCTTCTCTATCCCACCTAGCACGCAGTTCAGCCATTAATCTTATATTCTCATTAATTCTAACTTGAATGGCATTTTCTGTAGTAACAATTTTATTTTCAATATCCCTATTAGGCATAACTTTCGATTTCAAAAGATCAACATCAGAGGCAAGACTATCAACTCTAGAAACAAGAATATCAATTTTATTGAGCTTTTCCTCAACAGATTTGTTAAAAGCAGTTTGTGTACTAATAAATTCTTTAAGCATGGCCTCAAGTCCAGGGGGTGAATTCCTATTATTATTGTAAGAATTCCCATAAGAATTAGCATAACCGTTATCATTATTATAAGGATATGGCCTATAGTTATTACTAGAATTGTTCCGGTAAGCATTGTTGTTGAAATTATTATTTTTAATGAAGTTTACATCAACATGTTCTTCTTGTGCAACCAATGAAGCTAATGGAACATTATTAGGATCAACATTAGTCCTATCATTCGCAAGCATAGACATAATAGCATCAACCTTATCATTCAAGGAAGAGGATTCTTCAACAGAATTTACCTTCTTACCTTGTGGAGCTCTTTCCGTGTGCCATTCAGAGTAGTTGATCATCATATTATCAAGAAGCTTTGTTGCTTCACCAAGAGTGATGGACATAAAGGTACCTCCAGCAGCTGAATCCAATAAATTCCGCAAAGAAAAATTTAGTCCCGCATAGAAGGTTTGGATGATCATCCAAGTAGTCACTCCATGGGTTGGGCAATTTTTAACCAGAGATTTCATTCTTTCCCAAGCTTGAGCAACATGTTCAGTATCTAATTGTTTAAAATTCATTATGCTACTCCTCAAAGATATAATTTTAGCAGGGGGATAATATCTACCAATAAAAGCATCCTTGCATTTAGTCCAGGAATCAATACTATTCTTAGGCGAGAGATAGCAACCAATCTTTAGCTCTTCCTCTTAATGAGAAAGGGAACAATTTTAGTTTAATAATATCACCATCTACATCTTTATACTTTTGCATTTCACATAGTTCAACAAAATTATTGAGATGGGCAGCAGCATCATCGAACTAACACTGTAAAATTGATGGTTCATAACAAGATTCAAGAAAGCGGGTTTAATTTCAAAGAATTCTGTCTGTAGTAGCAGGTGGAGCAATAGGTGTGCATAAGAAATCATTATTATTTGTGGTTGTGAAGTCACACAACTTAGTATTTTCAGGGGTAGCCATTTTAGCAATAGTAAATAAAGCAAACTAGAGAAAGTAAATGCAAGTAAACTAATTTTTTTGTGTTTTCGATATAGCAAACAAGATAGTAAATAAAGTAAAACTAGCAACTAATTTTTTTGTATTTTGATTTAGTGCAGCAAACAAAGTAGTAAATAAAATAAAGCAAGACAAAAACAAAGTAAAGAGATTGAGAAGTGGAGACTCCCCTTGCAGCGTGTCTTGATCTCCCCGCAACGGCGCCGGAAAAAGAGCTTGATGGCGTGTATTTCACACGTTCGTTGGGCAACCCCAAGAGGAAGGTATGATGCGCACAGCAGCAAGTTTTCCCTCGGAAAGAAACCAAGGTTTATCGAACCAGGAGGAGCCAAGAAGCACGTTGAAGGTTGATGGCGGCGGGATGTAGTGCGGCGCAACACCGGAGATTCCGGCGCCAACGTGGAACCCGCACAACACAACCAAGCTACTTTGCCCCAACGAAATAGTGAGGTTGTCAATCTCACCGGCTTGCTGTAACAAAGGATTAACCGTATTGTGTGGAAGATGATTGTTTGCAGAGAAAACAGTAAAAACAAGTATTGCGAGTAGATTGTATTTCGAGTAAAGAGAATTGGACCGGGGTCCACAGTTCACTAGAGGTGTCTCTCCCATAAGACGAACAACATGTTGGGTGAGCAAATTACAGCTTGGGCAATTGACAAATAAAGAGAGCATGACAATGCACATACATATCATGATGAGTATAGTGAGATTTAATTGGGTATTACGACAAAGTACATAGACCGCCATCCAACCGCATCTATGCCTAAAAAGTCCACCTTCGAGGTTATCATCCGAACCCCTCCAGTATTAAGTTGCAAAGCAACAGTACAATTGCATTAAGTATGGTGCGTAATGTAATCAACAACTACATCCTTAGACATAGCATCAATGTTTTATCCCTAGTGGCAACAAGCACAACACAACCTTAGAACTTTCTCGTCATCGTCCGTGTGTCAATGCAGGCATGAACCCACTATCGAGCATAAGTACTCCCTCTTGGAGTTAAAAGTAAAAACTTGGCCTGAGCCTCTACTAGAAACGGAGAGCATGCAAGATCATAAACAACACATAAGCATAACTTTGATAATCAACATAACAAGTATTCTCTATTCATCGGATCCCAACAAACGCAACATATAGAATTACATATAGATGATCTTGATCATGATAGGCAGCTCACAAGATCCGACAATGATAGCACAATGGGGAGAAGACAACCATCTAGCTACCGCTATGGACCCATAGTCCAGGGGTAGACTACTCACTCATCACTCCGGAGGCGACCATGGCGGTGTAGAGTCCTCCGGGAGATGATTCCCCTCTCCGGCGAGGGTGCCGGAGGCGATCTCCAGGATCCCCCGAGATGGGATCGGCGGCGACGGCGTCTCGGCAATGTTTTCCGTATCGTGGCTCTCGGTACCGGGGGTTTCGTCACGGAGGCTTTAAGTAGGCGGAAGGGCAAGTCGAGAGGCGGCACGGGGGCCCACACCACGGGCCGCGCGGCCAAGGGGGGGCCGCGCCGCCCTAGGGTTTGGCCACCCCGTGGCCCCTCTCCGTCTCGTCTTCGGTCTTCTGGAAGCTTCGTGAGAAAATAGGCCTCTGGGCTTTTATTTCGTCCAATTCCGAGAATATTTCTTTACTAGGATTTCTGAAACCAAAAACAGCGTAAAACAAGCAATCGGCACTTCGGCATCTTGTTAATAGGTTAGTTCCAGAAAATGCACGAATATGACATAAAGTGTGCATAAAACATGTAGATAACATCAATAAAGTGGCATGGAACACAAGAAATTATCGATACGTTGGAGACGTATCAAAGTATTACACCTGCTCCTGCTCCTTCTGCTCTCTTGGACCCGTCGAAATTCATATGCCAAGTACTCGATAAGTCGGGGGGTCTTGTATTTTGGAGTTCCATCCTCCACTCTGCTACAAACTCTGGCAAGATCTGCGACTTGATTGCTTTTCTTTTTTCATATGTGATGTCCCAATGGGAAAATTATATTCCCCAAAGGGAGGCACGTCATGTGGCTTCCGGATTGTTCAGGATATTTGAAAGGGGTGCCTCATTAACTACTACGATCGGATGTGCCAAAAAGTAGTGCCTTAACTTTCTTGCTGACATAAAAACTCCATATGTGAGTTTCTGATAGTGTGGATACCGCTGCTTTGATGGCGACAAGACTTCGTTGAGGAAATAAACTGGCCATTGAGCTCCATGGATTTTTCCTTCTTCTTCCCGCTCTACAACGAGGAATGTGCTGACCACCTGTGGTGTGGCCGCGATATACAACAATAGAGGTTCCTTTTCTCGGGGCTGGTGGTGTCAAAATAGTACGCTTTAGGTGCTCAAAAGCTTTATCTGCCTCTTCGCTCCACTCGAACTTTTCTCCTTGCTTTATAAGCGTGTAAAAGGGCAACACTTTTTCTCCCAACCTGGCGACGAATCTGCTTAAAGCTGCAACTCGCCCCGTTAGTTGTTGTATCTCTTTAAGCTTGGTTGGTTTCTTCATAGTCAGGATAGCCTGAATTTTCTCCGGATTTTCTTCAATCCCTCTTGCTGACACTAAGTATCCGAGGAGTTCTCCCGCGGGAACACCAAAGGACCACTTCATCGGGTTCAGCTTGATGCAGAACTTGTCCAGGTTGTCGAATATTTCACGCAGATCGTCGACTAGGGATAACCCTTGTTTTGTCGTGATGACCACGTCGTCGATGTATACTTGGACATTCTTGCCAATCTGTGTGGCAAGGCATTTCTGCATCATCCACTGATATGTTACCCCTACGTTTTTCAACTCGAAGTACATTGTTCTGTAGCAGAACACGCCATAGGGAGTCACGAAAGTTGTTTTGACTTCATCCTCTTCTTTCAGTCTTATCTGGTTGTAACTAGAATATGCGTCAAGGAAGGAAAGACGTTCACAACCTGCCGTGGAGTCGATAATTTGATCGATCCTCGGGAGCGAAAAGTGATCCTTCGGGCAGTGTTTATTGAGACGCGTCAAATCGACGCACATGCGAAGGACTTCAGTGTTTTTCTTCGGGACCAGCACTGGATTACCAACCCAAGTGGCCTCAGTTTTTATTTCCTTGATGAACCCAGCTTCTTCGAGTCGATGAATTTCTGACAGCATGGCCTTGCAGTTTGGCTCGGAGAAACGACGCAAAGGTTGTCGGATTGGTCTAGCTCTTGGATCTAGATTGAGTGCGTGCTCGGCAAGTTCCCTGGGTACTCCTGGCATGTCAGCTGGACACCATGCAAAGATTTCCCGGCGCTCACGGAGGAACTTGACGAGCGTGTTTTCCTATGCGCTATCCATATTAGCCGCGATGGATGTCGTCCTTTTGGGATCCGTCGGGTGAACTTGTACTTCTTTGGAATATTTAGAGGTGTCGAAAGCTTGCGCTTGCAAGGATCTACCTCCATCTGGTAGCACATCATGGTTGGTAGTAAGCTTGTTCGCCTCGTACTCAGCTTGCATTCCAAATGACTCAGAAATTTATGAAAATCCCTATCGCGCTTATCTGACAAGGCGAAACTTCCCTTAACCATTATCGGGCCCTTCGGTCCAGGAATCCTCCACAATAGATATGTATAGTGTGGTATCGCCATGAATCTGGCATACGCGGGTTGTCCCAAGAGAGCGTGGTATTGGGACGGCCAATCCATGACTTCGAACTTGAGTTTCTCTTTCCTGAAGTTTCTATTGTACCGAACTGCACGTCGAGTGCTATCTTGCCCAAGGGATAATTTGGTTTCTCGGCTTGTATTCCGTGAAAGCGTGTATCCTTTGGCATCAGATTGGCTAATGAGATGTTCATCTTCCTCAGTGTATCCGCGTAGATGAGATTTATATTGCCCTCCATCAATGAATATTCGAGAGACATCATATCCTTCAATGACCGCGGGTAACACCATTGGTGAGTGTCCTGTCTTTGGCACTTGTGGTGGCTGATCCTCTATAGTGAATCCTATTGGTTGACCTGACCAATTAAGATACTCAATGGTTGGCGAAGGTTCCAATATTGCCATGTTCACCTGCCGAGAAATCAGCTTCTACGATCTATTCGACGATCTGCCCTTCTAGATCATCGTTACTGCTACCCTTGTTTTTGTGAAATCCCTACCAGTGTTTGGAGGACCTGCAAATTACAGTTGTTGCTGGTTTGGACTGGTAATTGTGGGTGGTGGTGGTAAAGGTATGTGTATCTCGCTCCTTGGTCCTTGCGCGTATCCCCTACTGACCGTTGATGCTTGCGTGTTCTCTGTAACCCTTCGCAAAGCTTGAAACGTTCGAAAATCCTTTTGGAGGTGACCCGATTGTCTCCTCCCATCAGAATTGATGTATAAGTGCATTTGGCATGACCCGTTCAAGATTTCATCGGGTGATATGTTGTATGTCCATGGATGCCTACGTCGATTATTTTGCCTGCTAGAACTTGGTGCATCTCTGTTGTTATGTCGCTGCTCACTGCTCCTGCAGTAATCGTCATGATGGTTACTACTATTATTACTGTGGAAGCCAGCCGAGACTTGGCTGGGACCGTCGTATTCCGCAAAGCTACGAAAACATCGTCTATTTTGATTGTTGTTCCTATTGCGATCTTCGGGTGAACGAGGCCGCTTGTTCTAGACAAAATCTTCACCGTCATCCCATCTATTTGTTGTTTCCATGAGTTGTGCCACCCTTCGCGGGTTGGATCTTCCTAGTTCTTCCACGAGGTCACTTCTATGAATGCCTGCAATAAATGCGTCGATTGCTCTTTCATCAGAAACATGCTCAGTTGAGTTTTTGATGAGGCTCCACCGCTAGATGTATGCTCGCATTGATTCGCCTGATTTTCGCGAGCTGGTTCTTAGCTGCTCGATCGATACTGGTTTTTTGCAGGCGGACCTAAAGTTTTGCACAAATAGCCTTTTCAAGTTTTCCTAGCAGTCGATAGACTCTGCGGGCAGCTTTCTCATCCAAGATCTTGTTGGGATTCGTAGCATAGAAAACAAAAAAATTCCTACCGCAAGAACGAATAACAAGCCAAGATCTACTGTAGTAGATGGTAGCAACGAGGTGAAGATCAACATACCCTCGAAGATAGGTAAGTGTTAACGAGATAAATCTCGTGGTGGACGTAGTCGATCACTTGCCGCTTTCAAAAGCGCGTAGAAGATCTTGACGGTGCCACAAACGGGCAGCACCTCCGCACTCGGTAACACGTACGGTGTTGATGAAGACGTCTTCCCCCGTTCTAGCGGGCAGCGGATGTAGTAGATCCTCCTTGGAATCCCGCCAGCACGACGGTGTGGTGATGGTGGTGGTGGAGATCTCCGGCAGGGCTTCGTCGTGTAAGCAGTGGGGGAGAGAGAGTGGAGGGAGAGCTAGGGTTTGGGAGAGAGGGGGCTTGGGGCACCGGCCTGGGAGCCCCATGGTGGTTCGGCTGGCTTGTGTTAGCCTGCCCCCTCCCCTCTCCTCCTCTATATATAGGTGGAAAACCTAGGGTTCCCCCAAAACCATTTTGGAGTCCAACTCCCAAACTTACCAAAATTGAAAACCTAGAGGGAAAGGGATTTCTCCCTTTCCTTCTTCTTTGGCTGGCCAACATGGTGGAGTCCACCATGGACTCCACCTTCCCACTTGGTTGGTTTGGCTAGGGCTGGTGGAGTCCCTTCGGGACTCTACCTGCCATAGTGATTTATTCCGGATGATTCTAGAACCTTCTACAACCTTCCATAAATTCACTGGACCATTCCCAAACTTGGAATGTGACTTCCCATATATGAATTTTATTCTCCGAACCATTCCGGAACTCCTCGTGATGTCCTGGATCCCATCCGGGACTCCGAACAATATAGATAGGTGAAGACCTCCCCGCTAGCGCTAGAGTGGATTGTGTTGGTGAAGTCGAAGTTGGTGAAGCTCTCGAAGTTTCTATCTTGAGATCGATCAGTTTCCGTGACCGACCCGAAAGTTATCCCACCAAAGAGATTGGCGAGTTTTCCGCTGTCAGCAGGCTTGGTGATTGATACGTCACCAACGTATCGATAATTTATTATGTTCCATGCCACATTATTGATGATATCTACATGTTTTATGCATACTTTATGTCGTATTTATGCATTTTCCGGCACTAACCTATTAGCGAGATGCCGAAGAGCCGCTTGTCGTTTTCTCGCTGTTTTTGGTTTCAGAAATCCTAGTAAGGAAATATTCTCGGAATTGGACGAAATCAACGCCCAGGGGCCTATTTTTCCACGAAGCTTCCAGAAGACCGGAGGACTTACAAAGTGGGGCCACGAGGTGGCCAGACAACAGGGCGGCGCGGCCTGGGCCTTGGCCGCGCGGCCCTGGTGTGTGGGCCCCTCGTGTGGCCCCCTGACTTGCCCTTCCGGCTACATATAGTCTTCGTCGCGAAACCCCCAGTACCGAGAGCCACGATACGGAAAACCTTCCAGAGACGCCGCCGCCGCCAATCCCATCTCGGGGGATTCAGGAGATCGCCTCCGGCACCCTGCCGGAGAGGGGAATCATCTCCCGGAGAACTCTTCACCGCCATGGTCGCCTCCGGAGTGATGAGTGAGTAGTTCACTGATGGCGTGTATTTCACACGTTCGTTGGGAACCCCAAGAGGAAGGTATGATGCGCACAGCAGCAAGTTTTCCCTCAGAAAGAAACCAAGGTTTATCGAACCAGGAGGAGCCAAGAAGCACGTTGAAGGTTCATGGCGGCGGGATGTAGTGCGGCGCAACACCGTAGATTCCGACGTCAACGTGGAACCCGCACAACACAACCAAAGTACTTTGCCCCAACGAAACAAGTGAGGTTGTCAATCTCACCGGCTTGCCGTAACAAAGGATTAACCGTATTGTGTGGAAGATGATTGTTTGCAGAGAAAATAGTAAAAACAAGTATTGCAGCAGATTTGTATTTCAGTATTAAAGAATGGACCGGGGTCCATAGTTCACTAGAGGTGTCTCTCCCATAAGATAAAAGCATGTTGGGTGAACAAATTACAGTCGGGCAATTGACAAATAGAGAGGGCATAACAATGACATACATGTCATGATAAGTATAGTGAGATTTAATTGGGCATTACGACAAAGTACATAGACCGCCATCCAACTGCATCTATGCCTAAAAAGTCCACCTTCAGAGTTATCATCCGAACCCCTTCCAGTATTAAGTTGCAAAGCAAATGCACAATTGCATTAAGTATGGTGCGTAATGTAATCAACAACTACATCCTCGGACATAGCATCAATGTTTTATCCCTAGTGGCAACAAGCACAACACAACCTTAGGGGTTTCTGTCACTCCCCCAGGTGTCAATGCAGGCATGAACCCACTATCGAGCATAAATACTCCCTCTTGGAGTTAAGAGCAAAAACTTGGCCAGAGCCTCTACTAATAACGGAGAGCATGCAAGATCATAAACAACACATAGGTAATAACTTGATAATTAACATAACATGGTATTCTCTATCCATCGGATCCCGACAAACACAACATATAGAATTACGTGACAGATGATCTTGATCATGTTAGGCAGCTCACAAGATCCAACAATGAAGCACAATGAGGAGAAGACAACCATCTAGCTACTGCTATGGACCCATAGTCCAGGGGTGAACTACTCACTCATCACTCCGGAGGCGACCATGGCGGTGTAGAGTCCTCCGGGAGATGAATCCCCTCTCCGGCAGGGTGCCGGAGGAGATCTCCGTAATCCCCCGAGATGGGATTGGCGGCGGCGGCGTCTCGCAAGGTTTTCCGTATCGTGGTTCTTCGCATCGTGGGTTTCGCGACGGAGGCTTTAAGTAGGCGGAAGGGCAACGTGGGGGCCACACGAGGGCCCCACACCACAGGTCGGCGCGGCCAAGACCCGGGCCGCGCCGCCCTATGGTGGCGGCCCCTCGTGGCCCCACTTCGACTCCTCTTCGGTCTTCCGGAAGCTTCGTGGCAAAATAGGACCCCGGGTTTTGATTTCGTCCAATTCCGAGAATATTTCGTTACTAGGATTTCTGAAACCAAAAACAGCAGTAAAACAAAGAATCGGCTCTTCGGCATCTTGTTAATAGGTTAGTTCCGGAAAATGCACGAATATGACATAAAGTGTGCATAAAACATGTAGGTATCATCAATAATGTGGCATGGAACATAAGAAATTATCGATACGTCGGAGGCGTATCAGCATCCCCAAGCTTAGTTCTCGCTCGTCCCGAGCGGTAAAACGATAACAAAGATAATTTCTGAAGTGACATGCCATCATAACCTTGATCATACTATTTGTAAACATATGTAATGAATGCAGCGATCAAAACAATGGTAATGTCATGAGTAAACAAGTGAATCATAAAGAAAAGACTTTTCATGAATAGTACTTCAAGACAAGCATCAATAAGTCTTGCATAAGAGTTAACTCATAAAGCAATAAATCAAAGTAAAGTTATTGAAACAACACAAAGGAAGATTAAGTTTCAGCGGTTGCTTTCAACTTGTAACATGTATATCTCATGGATAATTGTCAACATAGAGTAATATAACAAGTGCAATATGCAAGTATGTAGGAATCAATGCACAGCTCACACAAGTGTTTGCTTCTTGAGGTGGAGAGAGATAGGTGAACCGACTCAACATAAAAGTAAAAAGAATGGTCCTTCAAAGAGGAAAGCATCGATTGCTATATTTGTGCTAGAGCTTTTGTTTTGAAAACATGAAACAATTTTGTCAACGGTAGTAATAAAGCATATGAGTCATGTAAATTATATCTTACAAGTTGCAAGCCTCATGCATAGTATACTAATAGTGCCCGCACCTTGTCCTAATTAGCTTGGACTACCTGATCATCGCAATACACATGTTTTAACCAAGTGTCACAATGGGGTACCTCCATGCCGCCTGTACAAAGGTCTAAGGAGAAAGCTCGCATTTTGGATTTCTCGCTTTTGATTATTCTCAACTTAGACATCCATACCGGGACAACATGGACAACAGATAATGGACTCCTCTTTAATGCATAAGCATGTGGCAACAATTATTATTCTCATATGATATTGAGGATATATGTCCAAAACTGAAACTTCCACCATGAATCATGGCTTTAGTTAGCGGCCCAATGTTCTTCTCTAACAATATGCATGCTCCAACCATTAAGGTGGTAGATCTCTCTTACTTCAGACAAGACGGACATGCATAGCAACTCACATGATATTCAACAAAGAATAGTTGATGGCGTCCCCGTAAGCATGGTTATCGCACAACAAGCAACTTAATAAGAGATAAAGTGTATAAGTACATATTCAATACCACAATAGTTTTTAAGCTATTTGTCCCATGAGCTATATATTGTAAAGGTGAATGATGGAATTTTAAAGGTAGCACTCAAGCAATTTACTTTGGAATGGCGGATAAATACCATGTAGTAGGTAGGTATGGTGGACACAAATGGCATAGTGGTTGGCTCAAGGATTTTGGATGCACGAGAAGTATTCCCTCTCGATACAAGGTTTAGGCTAGCAAGGTTATTTGAAACAAACACAAGGATGAACGGTGCAGCAAAACTCACATAAAAGACATATTGTAAACATTATAAGACTCTACACCGTCTTCCTTGTTGTTCAAAACTCAATACTAGATATTATCTAGACTCTAGAGAAACCAAATATGCAAACCAAATTAGCAAGCTCTAAGTGTTTCTTCATTAATGGGTGCAAAGTATATGATGCAAGAGCTTAAACATGAGCACAACAATTGCCAAGTATCAAATTATCCAAGACATTTTAGAGTTACTACATGTAGTATTTTCCAATTCCAACCATATGACAATTTAACGAAGAAGAAACTTCGCCATGAATACTATGAGTAGAGCCTAAGGACATACTTGTCCATATGCTACAGCGGAGCGTGTCTCTCTCCCATAAAGTGAATGCTAGGATCCATTTTATTCAAACAAAACAAAAACAAAAACAAACCGACGCTCCAAGCAAAGTGCATAAGATGTGGCGGAATAAAAATATAGTTTCAGGGGAGGAACCTGATAATGTTGTCGATGAAGAAGGGGATGCCTTGGGCATCCCCAATCTTAGACGCTTGAGTCTTCTTAGAATATGCAGGGGTGAACCACCGGGGCATCCCCAAGCTTAGAGCTTTCACTCTCCTTGATCATATTGTATCATACTCCTCTCTTGATCCTTGAAAACTTCCTCCACACCAAACTCGAAACAACTCACTATATGGTTAGTGCGCAACAAAAATTAACATGTTCAGAGGTGACACAATCATTCTTAACACTTCTGGACATTGCATAAAGCTACTGGACATTAATGGATCAAAGAAATTCATCCAACATAGCAAAAGAGGCAATGCGAAATAAAAGGTAGAATCTGTCAAAACAGAACAGTCCGTAAAGATGGATTTTATTAGGGCACCAGACTTGCTCAAATGAAAATGCCCAAATTGAATGAAAGTTGCGTACATATCTGAGGATCACTCACGTAAATTGGCTTAATTTTCTGAGTTACCTACAGAGAATTAGACCCAGATTCGTGACAAGCAAAGAAATCTGTTTCGCGCTAGTAATCCAAATCTAGTATTTACTTTACTATCAAAGACTTTACTTGGCACAACAAAACATAAAACTAAGATAAGGAGAGGTTGCTACAGTAGTAAACAACTTCCAAGACTCAAATATAAAACAAAA
>NC_061509.1:52217428-52255524 GCF_022539505.1 Lolium rigidum
ATCCCTTTTTATTATGCACTAACCCTCTAATGAGTTGTTTCGAGTTTGGTGTGGAGGAAGTTTTCAAGGATCAAGAGAGGAGTATGATGCAATATGATTAAGGAGAGTGAAAGCTCTAAGCTTGGGGATGCCCCGGTGGTTCACCCCTGCATATTATAAGAAGACTCAAGCGTCTAATCTTGGGGATGCCCAAGGCATCCCCTTCTTCATCGACAACATTATCAGGTTCCTCCCCTGAAACTATATTTTTATTCCGTCACATCTTATGTACTTTGCTTGGAGCGTCGGTTTGTTTTTGTTTTTTGTTTTGTTTGAATAAAATGGATCCTAGCATTCACTTTATGGGAGAGAGACACGCTCCGTTGTAGCATATGGACAAATATGTCCTTAGGATCTACTCATAGTATTCATGGCGAAGTTTCTTCTTCGTTAAATTGTTATATGGTTGGAATTGGAAAATGCTACATGTAGTAATTCTAAAATGTCTTGGATAATTTGATACTTGGCAATTGTTGTGCTCATGTTTAAGCTCTTGCATCATATACTTTGCACCCATTAATGAAGAAATACTTAGATCTTGCTAATTTGGATTGCATATTTGGTTTCTCTAGAGTCTAGATAACATCTAGTATTGAGTTTTGAACAACAAGGAAGACGGTATGGAGTCTTATAATGTTTACCATATGTCTTTTATGTGAGTTTTGCTGTACCGTTCATCCTTGTGTTTGTTTCAAATAACCTTGCTAGCCTAAACCTTGTATCGAGAGGGAATACTTCTCATGCATCCCAAATACTTGAGCCAACCACTATGCCATTTGTGTCCACCATACCTACCTACTACATGGTATTTATCCGCCATTCCAAAGTAAATTGCTTGAGTGCTACCTTTAAAATTCCATCATTCACCTTTGCAATATATAGCTCATGGGACAAATAGCTTAAAAACTATTGTATTATTGAATATGTACTTATGCACTTTATCTCTTATTAAGTTGCTTGTTGTGCGATAACCATGCTTCGGGGACGCCATCAACTATTCTTTGTTGAATATCATGTGAGTTGCTATGCATGTCCGTCTTGTCCGAAGTAAGAGAGATCTACCACCTTAATGGTTGGAGCATGCATATTGTTAGAGAAGAACATTGGGCCGCTAACTAAAGCCATGATTCATGGTGGAAGTTTCAGTTTTGGACATATATCCTCAATCTCATATGAGAATAATAATTGTTGCCACATGCTTATGCATTAAAGAGGAGTCCATTATCTGTTGTCCATGTTGTCCCGGTATGGATGTCTAAGTTGAGAATAATCAAAAGCGAGAAATCCAAAATGCGAGCTTTCTCCTTAGACCTTTGTACAGGCGGCATGGAGGTACCCCATTGTGACACTTGGTTAAAACATGTGCATTTCAAAGATCCGGTAGTCCAAGCTAATTAGGACAAGGTGCGGGCACTATTAGTATACTATGCATGAGGCTTGCAACTTGTAAGATATAATTTTCATAACTCATATGCTTTATTACTACCGTTGACAAAATTGTTTCATGTTTTCAAAATAAAATCTCTAGCACAAATATAGCAATCGATGCTTTCCTCTTTGAAGGACCATTCTTTTACTTTTATGTTGAGTCGGTTCACCTATCTCTCTCCACCTCAAGAAGCAAACACTTGTGTGAACTGTGCATTGATTCCTACATACTTGCATATTGTACTTGTTATATTACTCTATGTTGACTATTATCCATGAGATATACATGTTACAAGTTGAAAGAAACCGCTGAATTTTAATCTTCCTTTGTGTTGCTTCAATAGCTTTACTTTGATTTATTGCTTTATGAGTTAACTCTTATGCAAAACTTATTGATACTTGTCTTGAAGTACTATTCATGAAAAGTCTTTGCTTTATGATTCACTTGTTTACTCATGTCATTACCATTGTTTTGATCGCTGCATCCACTACATATGTTTACAAATAGTATGATCAAGGTTATGATGGCATATCACTTCGAAATTATCTTTGTTATCGTTTTACCTCGCTCGGGACGAGCAGAACTAAGCTTGGGGATGCTGATACGTCTCCGACGTATCGATAATTTCTTATGTTCTATGCCATATTATTGATGATACCTACATGTTTTATGCACACTTTATGTCATATTCGTGCATTTTCCGGAACTAACCTATTAACAAGATGCCGAAGTGCCGTTCCTGTTTTACGCTGTTTTTGGTTTCAGAAATCCTAGTAACGAAATATTCTCGGAATTGGACGAAATCAAGTCCCAGGGTCCTATTTTGCCACGAACCTTCCAGAAGACCGAAAAGGATACGAAGTGGGGCCACGAGGGGCCACCACCATAGGGCGGCGCGGCCCAGGTCTTGGCCGCGCCGACCTGTGGTGTGGGGCCCCCGTGTGGCCCCCCACGTCGCCCTTCCGCCTACTTAAAGCCTTCGTCGCGAAACCCCTGAGGCGAAAAACCACGATACGGAAAACCTTACTGAGACGCCGCCGCCGCCGATCCCATCTCGGGGGATTCTGGAGATCTCCTCCGGCACCCTGCCGGAGAGGGGATTCATCTCCCGGAGGACTCTACACCGCCATGGTCGCCTCCGGAGTGATGAGTGAGTAGTTCACCCATGGACTATGGGTCCATAGCAGTAGCAAGATGGTTGTCTTCTCCTCATTGTGCTTCATTGTTGGATCTTGTGAGCTGCCTAACATGATCAAGATCATCTATCTGTAATACTCTATGTTGTGTTTGTCGGGTGATACGTCTCCAACGTATCGATAATTTCTTGTGTTCCATGCCACATTATTGATGTTATCTACATGTTTTATGCACACTTTATGTCATATTCGTGCATTTTCTGGAACTAACCTATTAACAAGATGCCGAAGTGCCGATTGCTTCGTTTTCTCGCTGTTTTTGGTTTCAGAAATCCTAGTAAAGAAATATTCTCGGAATTGGACGAAATAAAAGCCCGGGGGCCTATTTTCTCACGAAGCTTCCGGAAGACCGAAGACGAGACGAAGAGGGGCCACGGGGTGGCCAAACCCTAGGGCGGCGCGGCCCCACCCCCGGCCGCGCCGGCCTATGGTGTGGGCCCCCGTGCCGCCTCTTGACTTTCCCTTCCGCCTACTTAACGCCTCCGTGACGAACCCCCCGGTACCGAGAGCCACGATACGGAAAACCTTACTGAGACGCCGCCGCCGCCGATCCCATCTCGGGGGATCCAGGAGATCGCCTCCGGCACCCTGCCGGAGAGGGGAATCATCTCCCGGAGGACTCTACACCGCCATGGTCGCCTCCGGAGTGATGAGTGAGTAGTCTACCCCTGGACTATGGGTCCATAGCAGTAGCTAGATGGTTGTCTTCTCCCCATTGTGCTATCATTGTCGGATCTTGTGAGCTGCCTATCATGATCAAGATCATCTATATGTAATTCTATATGTTGCGTTTGTTGGGATCCGATGAATAGAGAATACTTGTTATGTTGATTATCAAAGTTATGCTTATGTGTTGTTTATGATCTTGCATGCTCTCCGTTACTAGTAGATGCTCTGGCCAAGTAGATGCTTGTAACTCCAAGAGGGGGTACTTATGCTCGATAGTGGGTTCATGCCCGCATTGACACTCGGGACGAGTGATGAAAAGTTCTAAGGTTGTGTTGTGCTGTTGCCACTAGGGATAAAACATTAGTGCTATGTTCAAGGATGTAGTCACTAGTTACATTACGCACCATACTTAATGCAATTGTCTCTTGCTTTGCAACTTAATACTGGAGGGGGTTCGGATGATAACCTGAAGGTGGACTTTTTAGGCATAGATGCGGTTGGATGGCGGTCTATGTACTTTGTCGTAATGCCCAATTAAATCTCACTATACTCATCATGATATGTATGTGCATTGTCATGCTCTCTTTATTTGTCAATTGCCCAACTGTAATTTGTTCACCCAACATGCTGTTCGTCTTATGGGAGAGACACCTCTAGTGAACTGTGGACCCCGGTCCAATTCTCTTTACTCGAAATACAATCTACTGCAATACTTGTTTTATCGTTTTCTCTGCAAACAATCATCTTCCACACAATACGGTTAATCCTTTGTTACAGCAAGCCGGTGAGATTGACAACCTCACTCGTTTCGTTGGGGCAAAGTACTTTGGTTGTGTTGTGCAGGTTCCACGTTGGCGCCGGAATCTCCGGTGTTGCGCCGCACTACATCCCGCCGCCATCAACCTTCAACGTGCTTCTTGGCTCCTCCTGGTTCGATAAACCTTGGTTTCTTTCTGAGGGAAAACTTGCTGCTGTGCGCATCATACCTTCCTCTTGGGGTTGCCCAACGAACGTGTGAAATACACGCCATCAAGCTCTTTTTCTCGCGCCGTTGCCGGGGAGATCAAGACACGCTGCAAGGGGAGTCTCCACTTCTCAATCTCTTTACTTTGTTTTTGTCTTGCTTAGTTTTATTTACTACTTTGTTTGCTGCACTAAATCAAAATACAAAAAAATTAGTTGCTAGTTTTACTTTATTTGCTATCTTGTTTGCTATATTGAAAACACAAAAAAATTAGTTTACTTGCATTTACTTTATCTAGTTTGCTTTATTTACTATTGCTAAAATGGCCAACGCTGAAAATACTAAGTTGTGTGACTTCACAACCACAAATAATAATGATTTCTTATGCACACCTATTGCTCCACCTGCTACTACAGCGAGAATTCTTTGAAATTAAACCTCGCTTTACTCGAATCTTGTTATGAAAGATCAATTTTCCGGAATTAGTTCCGATGATGCTCGCTGCCCATCTTAATAATTTTGTTGAACTATGTGAAATGCAAAAATATAAAGATGTAGATGGTGATATTATTAAACTAAAATTGTTCCCTTTCTCATTAAGAGGAAGAGCTAAAGATTGGTTGCTATCTCTCGCCTAAGAATAGTATTGATTCATGGACTAAATGCAAGGATGCTTTTATTGGTAGATATTATCCCCCTGCTAAAATTATATCTTTGAGGAGTAGCATAATGAATTTCAAACAATTAGATACTGAACATGTTGCTCAAGCTTGGGAAAGAATGAAATCTCTGGTTAAAAATTGCCCAACCCATGGATCGACTACTTGGATGATCATCCAAACCTTCTATGCAGGACTAAATTTTTCTTCACGGAATTTATTGGATTCAGCTGCTGGAGGTACCTTTATCTCCATCACTCTTGGTGAAGCAACAAGGCTTCTTGATAATATGATGATCAACTACTCTGAATGGCACACGGAAAGAGCTCCACAAGGTAAGAAGGTAAATTCTGTTGAAGAATCCTCCTCCTTGAATGATAAGGTTGATGCTATTATGTCTATGCTTGTGAATGATAGGACTAATATTGATCCTAATAATGTTCCGTTAGCTTCATTGGTTGCACAAGAAGAACATGTTGATGTAAACTTCATTAAAAATAATAATTTCAACAACAGTGCTTACCGGAACAATTCTAGTAACAACTATAGGCCATATCCTTATAATAATGGCAACGGCTATGGTAATTCTTATGGAAATTCTTACAACAATAATAGGAATTCACCCCCTGGACTTGAAGCCATGCTTAAAGAATTTATTAGTACACAAACTGCCTTTAACAAATCTGTTGAGGAAAAACTCAATAAAATTGATATTCTTGTTTCTAGAGTTGATAGTCTTGCTTCTGATGTTGATCTTTTGAAATCGAAAGTTATGCCTAATAGGGATATTGAAAATAAAATTACTACTACAGCAAATTCCATTCAAGTTAGAATTAATGAGAATATAAGATTAATGGCTGAACTGCGTGCTAGGTGGGATAGAGAAGAAAATGAAAAACTAGCTAAAGAGAAGAATATAGCTAAAGTTTGGACTATTACCACCACTAGTAATGCTAATGCTACACATGTTGCTGCACCTCCTACTCATACTAATAAAAGAATTGGTGTTAGCAATGTTTCCACTTCTAATGCAAAGCGCGAAAAACTGCTCGAAACTCGCTAAAACTGCTGAAACCGCCTCGTGATAAAGCTGCTGAATTTTTTTCCAACATTGGGGATGATGATCCCATTGCTTTAGATTATAATGGTTTGAATTTTGATGATTGCCACATCTCTGAAGTTATAAAGTTCTTGCAAAAACTTGCTAAAAGTCCTAATGCTAGTGCTATGAATTTGGCTTTCACGCATCATATTACAAATGCTCTCATAAAAGCTAGAGAAGAGAAACTAGAGCGCGAAGCCTCTATTCCTAAAAAGCTAGAAGATGGTTGGGAGCCCATCATTAAGATGAAGGTTAAATATTTTGATTGTAATGCTTTATGTGATCTTGGTGCAAGTATTTCTCGTTATGCCTAAGAAAATTTATAATATGCTTGACTTGCCACCGCTGAAAAATTGTTATTTGGATGTTAATCTTGCTGATCATTCTACAAAGAAACCTTTGGGTAAAGTTGATAATGTTCGCATTACCGTTAACAATAATATTGTTCCCGTTGATTTTGTTGTCTTGGATATTGAATGCAATGCATCTTGTCCCATTATATTGGGAAGACCTTTTCTTCGAACTCGTTGGTGCTATTATTGATATGAGGGAAGGTAATATAAAATATCAATTTCCTCTCAAGAAAGGTATGGAACACTTCCCTAGAAAGAGAATAAAGGTACCTTATGATTCTATTATTAGAACAAACTATGATGTTGATGCTTCATCTCTTGATAATACTTGATACACACTTTCTGCGCCTAGCTGAAAGGCGTTAAAGAAAAGCGCTTATGGGAGACAACCCATGTTTTTACCTACAGTACTTTGTTTTTATTTTGTGTCTTGGAAGTTGTTTACTACTGTAGCAACCTCTCCTTATCTTAGTTTTGAGTTTTGTTGTGCCAAGTTAAGCCGTTGATAGAAAACTAAGTACTAGATTTGGATTACTGCGCAGTTCCAGATTTCTTTTCTGTCACGAATCTGGGTCTATCTCCCTGTAGGTAGCTCAGAAAATTAAGCCAATTTACGAGCATGATCCTCAGATATGTACGCAACTTTCATTAAATTTGAGCATTTTCGTTTGAGCAAGTCTGGTGCCATTTTAAAATTCGTCAATACGAACTGTTCTGTTTTGACAGATTCTGCCTTTTATTTCGCATTGCCTCTTTCGCTATGTTGGATGAATTTCTTTGATCCACTAATGTCCAGTAGCATTATGCAATGTCCAGAAGTGTTAAGAATGATTATGTCACCTCTGAATATGTCAATTTATATTGTGCACTAACCCTCTAATGAGTTGTTTCGAGTTTGGTGTGGAGGAAGTTTTCAAGGATCAAGAGAGGAGTATGATGCAACATGATCAAGGAGAGTGAAAGCTCTAAGCTTGGGGATGCACCCGGTGGTTCACCCCTGCATATATCAAGAAGACTCAAGCGTCTAAGCTTGGGGATGCCCAAGGCATCCCCTTCTTCATCGACAACATTATTAGGTTCCTCCCCTGAAACTATATTTTTATTCCATCACATCTTATGTGCTTTTTCTTGGAGCGTCGGTTTGTTTTTGTTTTTGTTTTGTTTGAATAAAATGGATCCTAGCATTCACTTTTTGGGAGAGATACACGCTCCGCTGTAGCATATGGACAAGTATGTTCTTGGTTTCTACTCATAGTATTCATGGCGAAGTTTCTCCTTCGTTAAATTGTTATATGGTTGGAATTGGAAAATGATACATGTAGTAATTGCTATAAATGTCTTGGGTAATGTGATACTTGGCAATTGTTGTGCTCATGTTTAAGCTCTTGCATCATATGCTTTGCACCCATTAATGAAGAAATACATAGAGCATGCTAAAATTTGGTTTGCATATTTGGTTTCTCTAAGATCTAGATAATTTCTAGTTTTGAGTTTGAACAACAAGGAACACAGTGTAGAGTCTTATAATGTTTTCAATATGTCTTTTATGTGAGTTTTGCTGCACCGGTTCATCCTTGTGTTTGTTTCAAATAAGCCTTGCTAGCCTAAACCTTGTATCGAGAGGGAATACTTCTCATGCATCCAAAATACTTGAGCCAACCACTATGCCATTTGTGTCCACCATACCTACCTATACTACATGGTATTTTCCCGCCATTCCAAAGTAAATTGCTTGAGTGCTACCTTTAAAATTCCATCATTCACCTTTGCAATATATAGCTCATGGGACAAATATCTTAAAAACTATTGTGGTATTGAATATGTAATTATGCACTTTATCTCTTATTAAGTTTCTTGTTGTGCGATAACCATGTTTACTGGGGAACGCCATCAACTCATTGTTGAATTTCATGTGAGTTGCTATGCATGTTCGTCTTGTCTGAAGTAAGGGCGATCTACACTGAGTTGAATGGTTTGAGCATGCATATTGTGAGAGAAGAACATTGGGCCGCTAACTAAAGCCATGATCCATGGTGGAAGTTTCAGTTTTGGACAAATATCCTCAAGTCTCTAATGAGAAAAGAATTAATTGTTGTCAAATGCTTAAAGCATTAAAAGAGGAGTCCATTATCTCGTTGTCTATGTTGTCCCGGTATGGATGTCTAAGTTGAGAATAATCAAAAGCGAGAAATCCAAATGCGAGCTTTCTCCTTAGACCTTTGTACAGGCGGCATAGAGGTACCCCTTTGTGAAACTTGGTTAAAGCATATGTATTGAGGTGATAATCCAGGTAGTCCAAGCTAATTAGGACAAGGTGCGGGCACTATTGGTACACTATGCATGAGGCTTGCAACTTATAAGATATAATTTACATGATGCATATGCTTTATTACTACCGTTGACAAAATTGTTTCATGTTTTCAAAATCAAAGCTCTAGCACAAATATAGCAATCGATGCTTTTCCTCTATGAGGACCATTCTTTTACTTTCAATGTTGAGTCAGTTCACCTATTTCTCTCCACCTCAAGAAGCAAACACTTGTGTGAACTGTGCATTGATTCCTACATACTTGCTTATTGCACTTATTATATTACTCTATGTTGACAATATCCATGAGATATACATGTTACAAGTTGAAAGCAACCGCTGAAACTTAATCTTCTTTTGTGTTGCTTCAATACCTTTACTTTGAATTATTGCCTTATGAGTTAACTCTTATGCAAGACTTATTGATGCTTGTCTTGAAGTGCTATTCATGAAAAGTCTTTGCTTTATGATTCACTTGTTTACTCATGTCATACACATTGTTTTGATCGCTGCATTCACTACATATGCTTTACAAATAGTATGATCAAGATTATGATGGCATGTCACTCCGAAATTATCTCGTGTTATCGTTTTACCCTGCTCGGGACGAGCGAGAACTAAGCTTGGGGATGCTGATACGTCTCCAACGTATCGATAATTTCTTGTGTTCCATGCCACATTATTGATGTTATCTACATGTTTTATGCACACTTTATGTCATATTCGTGCATTTTACTGGAACTAACCTATTAACAAGATGCCGAAGTGCCGATTGCTTGTTTTCTCGCTGTTTTTGGTTTCAGAAATCCTAGTAAAGAAATATTCTCGGAATTGGACGAAATAAAAGCCCAGGGGCCTATTTTCTCACGAAGCTTCCAGAAGACCGAAGACGAGACGAAGAGGGGCCACGGGGTGGCCAAACCCTAGGGCGGCGCGGCCCCACCCCCGGCCGCGCCGGCCTATGGTGTGGGCCCCCGTGCCGCCTCTTGACTTGCCCTTCCGCCTACTTAAAGCCTCCGTGACGAAACCCCCGATACCGAGAGCCACGATACGGAAAACCTTACTGAGACGCCGCCGCCGCCGATCCCATCTCGGGGGATCCAGGAGATCGCCTCCGGCACCCTGCCGGAGAGGGGAATCATCTCCCGGAGGACTCTACACCGCCATGGTCGCCTCCGGAGTGATGAGTGAGTAGTCTACCCCTGGACTATGGGTCCATAGCAGTAGCTAGATGGTTGTCTTCTCCCCATTGTGCTATCATTGTCGGATCTTGTGAGCTGCCTATCATGATCAAGATCATCTATATGTAATTCTATATGTTGCGTTTGTTGGGATCCGATGAATAGAGAATACTTGTTATGTTGATTATCAAAGTTATGCTTATGTGTTGTTTATGATCTTGCATGCTCTCCGTTACTAGTAGATGCTCGGGCCAAGTAGATGCTTGTAACTCCAAGAGGGGGTACTTATGCTCGATAGTGGGGTCATGCCTGCATTGACACCTGGGACGGTGACAGAAAGTTCTAAGGTTGTGTTGTGCTGTTGCCACTAGGGATAAAACATTAGTGCTATGTTCAAGGATGTAGTCACTAGTTACATTACGCACCATACTTAATGCAATTGTCCGTTGCTTTGCAACTTAATACTGGAGGGGGTTCGGATGATAACTCTGAAGGTGGACTTTTTAGGCATAGATGCGGTTGGATGGCGGTCTATGTACTTTGTCGTAATGCCCAATTAAATCTCACTATACTCATCATGATATGTATGTGCATTGTCATGCTCTCTTTATTTGTCAATTGCCCAACTATAATTTGTTCACCCAACATGCCGTTCGTCTTATGGGAGAGACACCTCTAGTGAACTGTGGACCCCGGTCCAATTCTCTTTACTCGAAATACAATCTATCGCAATACTTGTTTTATCTGTTTTCTCTGCAAACAATCATCTTCCACACAATACGGTTAATCCTTTGTTACAGCAAGCCGGTGAGATTGACAACCTCACTCGTTTCGTTGGGGCAAAGTACTTTGGTTGTGTTGTGCAGGTTCCACGTTGGCGCCGGAATCTCCGGTGTTGCGCCGCACTACAACCCGCCGCCATCAACCTTCAACGTGCTTCTTGGCTCCTCCTGGTTCGATAAACCTTGGTTTCTTTCCGAGGGAAAACTTGCTGCTGTGCGCATCATACCTTCCTCTTGGGGTTGCCCAACGAACGTGTGAAATACACGCCATCATCGGGATCCGATGGATAGAGAATACCATGTTATGTTAATTATCAAGTTATTACATATGTGTTGTTTATGATCTTGCATGCTCTCCGTTACTAGTAGAGGCTCTGGCCAAGTTTTTGCTTTTAACTCCAAGAGGGAGTATTTATGCTCGATAGTGGGTTCATGCCTGCATTGACACCGGGACGAGTGACGAAAGTTCTAAGGTTGTGTTGTGCTGTTGCCACTAGGGATAAAACATTGGCGCTATGTCCGAGGATGTAGTTGTTGATTACATTACGCACCATACTTAATGCAATTGTCCGTTCCTTTGCAACTTAATACTCGGAAGGGGTTCGGACGATAACCCGAAGGTGGACTTTTTAGGCATAGATGCGGTTGGATGGCGGTCTATGTACTTTGTCGTAATGCCCAATTAAATCTCACTATACTTATCATGCCATGTATGTGCATTGTTATGCCCTCTCTATTTGTCAATTGCCCGACTGTAATTTGTTCACCCAACATGCTTTTATCTTATGGGAGAGACACCTCTAGTGAACTGTGGACCCCGGTCCATTCTTTAATACTGAAATACAAATCTGCTGCAATACTTGTTTTACTTGTTTTCTCTGCAAACAATCATCTTCCACACAATACGGTTAACCCTTTGTTACAGCAAGCCGGTGAGATTGACAACCTCACTCGTTTCGTTGGGGCAAAGTACTTTGGTTGTGTTGTGCAGGTTCCACGTTGGCGCCGGAATCTCCGGTGTTGCGCTGCACTACATCCCGCCGCCATCAACCTTCAACGTGCTTCTTGACTCCCTACTGGTTCGATTAAACCTTGGTTTCTAACTGAGGGAAACTTGCCGCTGTGCGCATCACACCTTCCTCTTGGGGTTCCCAACGGACGTGTCAACTACACGCATCAACGTGTCATCTACGCGCATCAAGACTGTTTTCTGGCGCCGTTGCCGGGGAGATCAAGACACGCTGCAAGGGGAGTCTCCACTTCTCAATCTCTTTACTTTGTTTTTGTCTTGCTTTATTTTATTTACTACTTTGTTTGCTGCATTATATCAAAACACAAAAAAATTAGTTGCTAGTTTTACTTTATTTACTGTCTTGCACTCTATATCAAAACACAAAAAAAATTAGTTACTTGCATTTACTTTATCTAGTTTGCTTTATTTACTACTGCTAAAATGGCTACCCATGAAAATACTAAGTTGTGTGACTTCACAACCACAAACATTAATGATTTCTTATGCACACCTATTGCTCCACCTGCTACTACAGCAGAATTCTTTGAAATTAAACCTGCTTTACTGAATCTTGTTATGCGAGAGCAATTTTCTCGGTGTTAGTTCCGATGATGATGCTGCCCATCTTAATAATTTTGTTGAACTATGTGAAATGCAAAAGTATAAGGATGTAGATGGTGATATTATTAAATTAAAATTGTTTCCTTTCTCATTAAGAGGAAGAGCTAAAGATTGGTTGCTATCTCTCGCCTAAGAATAGTATTGATTCATGGACTAAATGCAAGGATGCTTTTATTGGTAGATATTATCCCCCTGCTAAAATTATATCTTTGAGAAGTAGCATAATGAATTTTAAACAATTGGATAATGAACAAGTTGCTCAAGCTTGGGAAAGAATGAAATCTTTGGTTAAAAATTGCCCAACCCATGGACTGACTACTTGGATGATCATCCAAACCTTTTATGCAGGACTGAATTTTTCTTCGCGGAACCTATTGGATTCAGCTGCTGGAGGTACCTTTATGTCCATCACTCTTGGTGAAGCAACAAAGCTCCTTGATAATATGATGATAAATTACTCTGAATGGCACACGGAAAGAGCTCCACAAGGTAAGAAGGTAAATTCTGTCGAAGAAACCCCCTCCTTGAGTGATAAGATTGATGCTATTATGTCTATGCTTGTGAATGATAGGACTAATGTTGATCCTAATAATGTTCCGTTAGCTTCATTGGTTGCCCAACAAGAACATGTTGATGTAAACTTCATTAAAAATAATAATTTCAACAACAATGCTTATCGGAACAATTCTAGTAATAACTATAGGCCATATCCTTATAATAATGGTAACGGTTATGGTAATTCTTATGGGAATTCTTACAACAATAATAGGAGTGTACCCCCTGGTCTTGAAGCTATGCTTAAAGAATTTATTAGTACACAAACTGCTTTTAACAAATCTGTTGAGGAAAAGCTCGATAAAATTGATATTCTTGCTTCTAGAGTTGATAGACTTGCCTCTGATGTTGATCTTTTGAAATCGAAAGTTATGCCTAATGGGGATATTGAAAATAAAATTATTACAACAGCAAATGCCATCCAAGTTAGAATTAATGAGAATATAAGATTGATGGCTGAATTGCGTGCTAGGTGGGATAGAGAAGAAAATGAAAAACTAGCTAAAGAGAATAATGTAGCTAAAGTTTGGACTATTACCACAACTAGTAATGCTAATGCTCCACATGTTGCTGCACCTCCTACTATTAATGGTAAAATAATTGGTGTTGGCAATGTCTCTACTCCTAGTGGAAAGCGTGCAAAACTGCCGGAAACTGCTAAAACTGCTAAAATTGCCTGTGATAAAACTGCTGAAATTTTTTCCAACATTGGGGATGATGATCCCATTGCTGTAGCTCATAATGATTTAGATTTTGATGATTGTCACATCTCTGAAGTTATTAAGTTCTTACAAAAACTTGCTAAGAGTCCTAATGCTAGTGCTATAAATTTGGCCTTTACAAAACATATTACAAATGCTCTCATAAAAGCTAGAGAAGAGAAATTAGAACGTGAAACCTCTATTCCTAGGAAGTTAGAAGATGGTTGGGAGCCCATCATTAAGATGAGGGTCAATGATTTTGATTGTAATGCTTTATGTGATCTTGGTGCAAGTATTTCCGTTATGCCTAAGAAAGTCTATGATATGCTTGACTTGCCACCATTGAAAAATTGTTATTTGGATGTTAATCTCGCTGATAATGCTAAAAAGAAACCTTTGGGGAGAGTTGATAATGTTCATATTATGGTTAACAATAACCTTGTCCCCATTGATTTTGTTGTCTTGGATATTGAATGCAATGCATCTTGCCCCATTATATTGGGAAGACCTTTTCTTCGAACCGTTGGTGCTACTATTGATATGAAGGAAGGTAATATTAAATATCAATTTCCTCTCAAGAAAGGTATGGAACACTTCCCTAGAAAGAGAATGAAGTTACCTTTTGATTCTATTATTAGAACAAGTTATGATGCCAATGCTTCATCTCTTGATAATACTTGATTTACACTTTCTGCGCCTAACTGAAAGGCGTTAAAGAAAAGCGCTTATGGGAGACAACCCATGTTTTACTACAGTATTTTTGTTTTGAATTTGAGTCTTGAAAGTTTTTTACTACTGTAGCAACCTCTCCTTATCTTAGTTTTATGTTTTGTTGTGCCAAGTAAAGTCTTTGATAGTAAGGTTCCTACTAGATTTGGATTACTGCGCAGAAACAGATTTCTTTGCTGTCACGAATTTGGGCCTAATTCTCTGTAGGTAACTCAGAAATTCACGCCAATTTACGTGCGTGATCCTCAGATATGTACGCAACTTTCATTCAATTTGTGCATTTTCATTTGAGCAAGTCTGGTGCCATTTTAAAATTCGTCTTTACGAACTGTTCTGTTTTGACAGATTCTGCCTTTTATTTCGCATTGCCTCTTTTGCTATGCTGGATGAATTTATTTTATCCATTAATGTCCAGTAGCTTTATGCAATGTCCAGAAGTGTTAAGAATGATTATGTCACCTCTGAACATGTTAATTTTTATTGTGCACTAACCCTCTAATGAGTTGTTTCGAGTTTGGTGTGGAGGAAGTTTTCAAGGATCAAGACAGAGTACGATACAATATGATCAAGGAGAGTGAAAGCTCTAAGCTTGGGGATGCCCCGGTGGTTCACCCCTGCATATTCTAAGAAGACTCAAGCGTCTAAGCTTGGGGATGCCCAAGGCATCCCCTTCTTCATCGACAACATTATCAGGTTCCTTCCCTGAAACTATATTTTTATTCCATCACATCTTATGTACTTTGCTTGGAGCGTCTCGTTTGTTTTTGTTTTTGTTTTTGTTTGAATAAAATGGATCCTAGCATTCATTGTGTGGGAGAGAGACACGCTCCGCTGTTGCATATGGACAAATATGTCCTTAGGCTTTACTCATAGTATTCATGGCGAAGGTTTAATCTTCTTCGTTAAATTGTTATATGGTTGGAATTGGGAAATGCTACATGTAGTAATTCTAAAATGTCTTGAATAATTTGATACTTGGCAATTGTTGTGCTCATGTTTAAGCTCTTGCATCATATACTTTGCACCCATTAATGAAGAAACACATAGAGCTTGCTAATTTGGTTTGCATATTTGGTCTCTCTAAAGTCTAGATAATATCTAGTATTGAGTTTTGAACAACAAGGAAGACGGTGTAGAGTCTTATAATGTTTACAATATGTCTTTTATGTGAGTTTTGCTGCACCGTTCATCCTTGTGTTTGTTTCAAATAACCTTGCTAGCCTAAACCTTGTATCGATAGGGAATACTTCTCATGCATCCAAAATCCTTGAGCCAACCACTATGCCATTTGTGTCCACCATATCTACCTACTACATGGTATTTCTCCGCCATTCCAAAGTAAATTGCTTGAGTGCTACCTTTAAAATTCCATCATTCGCCTTTACAATATATAGCTCATGGGATAAATAGCTTAAAAACTATTGTGGTATTGAATATGTACTTATGCACTTTATCTCTTATTAAGTTGCTTGTTGTGCGATAACCATGTTTCTGGGGACGCCATCAACTATTCTTTGTTGAATATCATGTGAGTTGCTATGCATGTCCGTCTTGTCTGAAGTTAGAGAGATCTACCACCTTAATGGTTGGAGCATACATATTGTTAGAGAAGAACATTGGGCCGCTAACTAAAGCCATGAATCATGGTGGAAGTTTCAGTTTTGGACATATATCCTCAATCTCATATGAGAACACTAATTGTTGCCACATGCTTATGCATTAAAGAGGAGTCCATTATCTGTTGTCCATGTTGTCCCGGTATGGATGTCTAAGTTGAGAATAATCAAAAGCGAGAAATCCAAAATGCGAGCTTTCTCCTTAGACCTTTGTACGAGCGGCATGGAGGTACCCCATTGTGACACTTGGTTAAAACATGTGTATTGTGATGATCCGGTAGTCCAAGCTAATTAGGACAAGGTGCGGGCACTATTAGTATACTATGCATGAGGCTTGCAACTTGTAAGATATAATTTACATAACTCATATGCTTTATTACTACCGTTGACAAAATTGTTTCATGTTTTCAAAATAAAAGCTCTAGCACAAATATAGCAATCGATGCTTTCTTCTTTGAAGGACCATTCTTTTTTACTTTTATGTTGAGTCAGTTCACCTACTTCTCTCCACCTCAAGAAGCAAACACTTGTGTGAACTGTGCATTGATTCCTACATACTTGCATATTGCACTTATTATATTACTCTATGTTGACAATTATCCATAAGATATACATGTTACAAGTTGAAAGCAACCGCTGAAACTTAATCTTCCTTTGTGTTGCTTCAATACCTTTACTTTGTTTTATTGCTTTATGAGTTAACTCTTATGCAAGACTTATTGATGCTTGTCTTGAAGTACTATTCATGAAAAGTCCTTGCTTTATGATTCAGTTGTTTACTCATGTCATTACCATTGTTTTGATCGCTGCATTCATTACATATGCTTACAATAGTATGATCAAGGTTATGATGGCATGTCACTTCAGAAATTATCTTTGTTATCGTTTACCTGCTCGGGACGAGCAGAACTAAGCTTAGGGATGCTGATACGTCTCCGACGTATCGATAATTTCTTATGTTCCATGCTACATTATTGATGATATCTACATGTTTTATACACATTATATGTCATATTTATGCATTTTCCGGCACTAACATATTAACAAGATGCCGAAGAGCCAGTTGTTGTTTTCTGCTGTTTTTGGTTTCAGAAATCCTAGTAACGAAATATTCTCGGAATTGGACGAAATCAACGCCCAGGGTCCTATTTTTGCACGAAGCTTCCAGAAGACCGAGGGATAGACGAAGTGGGGCCACGAGGTGGCTAGACACCAGGGCGGCGCGGCCCAGGCCCTGGCCGCGCCGGCCTGTGGTGTGGGCCCCTCATGACGCCCTTTGACCTACCCTTCCGCCTACTTAAAGCCTCTGTCGCGAAACCCCCAGTACCGAGAGCCACGATATGGCCGCCAATCCCATCTCGGGGGATTCAGGAGATCGCCTCCGGCACCCTGCCGGAGAGGGGATTCATCTCCCGGAGGACTCTTCACCGCCATGGTCGCCTCCGGAGTGATGAGTGAGTAGTTCACCCCTGGACTATGGGTCCATAGCAGTAGCTAGATGGTTGTCTTCTCCTCATTGTGCTTCATTGTTGGATCTTGTGAGCTGCCTAACATGATCAAGATCATCTATCTGTAATTCTATATGTTGTGTTTGTCGGGATCCGATGGATAGAGAATACTATGTTATGTTAATTATCAAGTTATTACCTATGTGTTGTTTATGATCTTGCATGCTCTCCGTTATTAGTAGAGGCTATGGCCAAGTTTTTACTCTTAACTCCAAGAGGGAGTATTTATGCTCGATAGTGGGTTCATGCCTCCATTAAATGCAGGACAAGTGACAGAAAGTTCTAAGGTTGTGGATGTGCTGTTGCCACTAGGGATAAAACATTGATGCTATGTCCGAGGATGTAGTTATTGATTACATTACGCACCATACTTAATGCAATTGTCTGTTGTTTTGCAACTTAATACTGGAAGGGGTTCGGATGATAACCTGAAGGTGGACTTTTTAGGCATAGATGCATGCTTGGATGGCGGTCTATGTACTTTGTCGTAATGCCCAATTAAATCTCACTATATTTATCATATCATGTATGTGCATTGTTATGCCCTCTCTATTTGTCAATTGCCCGACTGTAATTTGTTCACCCAACATGCTTTTATCTTATGGGAGAGACACCTCTAGTGAACTGTGGACCCCGGTCCTATTCTTTACATCTGAAATACAATCTACTGCAATACTTGTTCTTTACTGTTCTCTGCAAACAATCATCTTCCACACAATACGGTTAATCCTTTGTTACAGCAAGCCGGTGAGATTGACAACCTCACTGTTTCGTTGGGGCAAAGTACTTTGGTTGTGTTGTGCAGGTTCCACGTTGGCGCCGGAATCCCTGGTGTTGCGCCGCATTACATTCCGCCACCATCAACCTTCAACGTGCTTCTTGGCTCCTCCTGGTTCGATAAACCTTGGTTTCTTTCTGAGGGAAAACTTACTGTTGTGCGCATCACACCTTCCTCTTGGGGTTCCCAACGGACGTGTCATCTACGTGCATCAGTGTTCCTCCCTATTAGGATGGTGAAGGTCAACAGAACATACTAGGGTTTTTAGTAGTGAGGAAAAATAATAGTTAGGGTTGGAGTCAACACATGAAGGTTCAAACCCTACTGATCTAAAATGTGGTACTAAAATATTAACTAAGGTAACCCTCCATTTTATCAATCCTAAAGAAAATTTTAATAACAAACCTACACATGAACACAAACGAAAACTCTAGCAGTCATAAAATGAAAAGTTTTTTGTTGGTCCAAAATTTTAAGTAGAGGTAAAATGCAGGTTCTGAAAAGTGGGGTGTTACAGACCTTCCCCCCTTAAAAGAATCTCGTCCCGAGATTCCGAGGCTAAGAGCTTGAACAGGTAGGGGAACTCCTTTCTAAGATAGTCTTCTCGCTCCCAGGTGGCTTCATCTTCTGAGTGGTTACTCCATTGCACTTTGAAGAACTTAATCTTCCTTCGACGGGTTAATCTCACAGCTTCCTCCAAGATGCGAATAGGGTTCTCTCGATAGGTTAGGTCATGATTTAGGTCAATAGCATGATAGTCAATGTTCTTGAAGACTTCTGGCTTGTCTGGCACTTGGAGACATTTTCGAAGTTGAGAAATGTGAAACACATCATGGAATTCGGATAATTCCAGGGGCAATTCCAATTGATAAGAAACCTCTCCTCTTCGGCCTATTACCTTGAAGGGTCCAATGTACCTTGGCGCTAGCTTGCCCTTGACATGGAAACGCTTCATTCCTTTGAGAGGGGTAACTCGGAGATAGGCAAAATCTCCGATACAAAAGGTCACCTCTCGACGCTTGGTGTTGGCGTAGCTATTTTGCCGGGACTGGGCTGCTTTCAAACGGTCGCGGATGAGTTGAACTTGCTCCTCCGCTTGCCGAAGTATATCAGGTCCAAACACTTGACTTTCTCCGGTCTCGGACCAGTTGAGAGGGGTTCTGCACTTCCTTCCATATAGGGCTTCAAAAGGTGCCATCTGCAGACTAGCCTGGTAGCTATTATTGTAAGAGAACTCGGCGAAAGGTAGACAATCTTCCCATTTGGTTCCATAAGCAAGAATACAAGCGCAGAGCATATCTTCGAGAATCTGATTCACTCGCTCAATCTGTCCTCCGGTCTGGGGGTGATATGCGGTGCTAAAAGATAACTTGGTGCCCTTGGCTTCCTGGAGTTTCTTCCAGAACCTAGAAGTAAATTGGGAGCCTCGATCTGATACTATGACTTTAGGAACCCCGTGAAGGCTGACGATTCGGGAGATGAAAAGTTCAGCCAGTTCACGACCGTTGTAAGTAGTCTTGACCGGAATAAAATGGGCCACCTTTGTGAGTCGATCTACAACTACCCAAATGGAGTCATGTCCTCGTTTGGATCGGGGAAGTCCGGTGATAAAGTCCATTCCGATTTCTTCCCATTTACACTCAGGGATCTTTAAGGGTTGGAGAAGTCCCGCCGGGCGTTGGTGCTCGGCTTTAACTCTCTGGCAAACATCACATCGGTAGATGAAGAACGCTATATCCCGCTTCATTCCGTGCCACCAAAAGGTGTCTCTTAGATCTTGGTACATTTTTGTTCCTCCGGGGTGGATAGAGTAAGGGGTATGGTGAGCCTCCTCCATAATCAGGTTCTTTAGGCTAGGGATGTTTGGAACGCAAAGGCGTCCGTTATACCACAAGGTTCCTTCTGAGTCAATGGAAAATCCAATTACTTCTTCTTTACCCATAAGACGCTTAATTCCTTCGATACTTTCATGACCAACCTGTGCTTCTTTAATCTGGTCGTGCAGGGTAGGTCGGGCTTCCATTGCGGCTAAGAATCTGTGACTAACCAGCTCTAACCCGAATTCTTCAAACTCTTGGTATAGAAAGGGTTGTTCGATTTCTAGGCGGGCATTGAGAGAGCAAGGTTCTCGGCTGAGTGCATCCGCGACTACATTCGCCTTTCCTGGGTGATAGTGAATGCTGAGATCATAATCTTTTATCAGTTCGATCCATCTTCTCTGACGCATATTCAACTCCCTTTGAGTGAATATGTATTTGAGGCTTTTATGATCGGTGTAGATGTCACACCGATTACCGATAAGGTAATGGCGCCAAGTTTTGAGGGCATGAACTACAGCGGCTAACTCAAGATCATGGGTGGGGTAATTGGCTTCATGAGGTTTCAGTTGTCGGGAGAGATAAGAGATCACTTTTCCTTCTTGCATTAAGACACTTCCAAGACCAAGTTTGGAAGCATCACAATAGATCACAAAGTCCTTGGTGACGTCGGGCATGGTCAAGATGGGGGCCGAAACGAGTCGCCTTTTTAGTTCTTGGAAGCTCTCTTCACACCTTTCTGACCATTCAAACTTCTTACCCTTTTAAGCAGGAGGGTCATAGGCTTGGCAATACTTTAGAATCCTTCAACGAACTTGCGGTAATATCCCGCCAATCCGAGGAAAGACCTCACTTCTGTAACGTTCTTAGGGGGTTGTCGATCCACAATGGATTTGATCAAAGAGGGGTCAACAGAGAGTCCTCTGGCAGACAAGACGTGGCCAAGAAATCCAACTTCCTTGAGCCAAAACTGACATTTACTGAGCTTAGCGTAGAGTCGATGTTGCCTAAGGGTACCCAAAACAAGTCGCAGATGCTCTTCATGTTCTTCCTCAGTTTTAGAGTAAACCAAGATTTCATCGATGAACACCACAACAAATTTGTCTAGGTATTCCATGAAGACCTTGTTCATGAGGTTCATGAAGTAGGCGGGGGCATTGGTGAGTCCAAAGGACATTACGGTGTACTCATACAATCCGTAACGGGTGGTGAAGGCAGTCTTGGGAATGTCGGATTCTCTAACTTTGAGTTGGTGATATCCGGTACGAAGATCTATCTTGGAGAAAACTTTAGCTCCATTCATCTGATCGAACAAGTCATCGATCTTGGGCAGAGGGTACTTATTTTTAATGGTAACATCGTTGAGCCTCCGGTAATCCACACATAAGCGAATGGTTCCGTCTCTTTTGTCCACGAAGATCACACGTGATCCCTGATACGTCTCCGACGTATCGATAATTTCTTATGTTCCATGCCATATTATTGATGATACCTACATGTTTTATGCACACTTTATGTCATATTCGTGCATTTTCTGGAACTAACCTATTAACAAGATGCCGAAGTGCCGCTTGCTCGTTTTCTGCTGTTTTTGGTTTCGTAAATCCTAGTAACGAAATATTCTCGGAATCGGACGAAATCAAGACCCAGGTCCCTATTTTCACCGGAAGCATCCGGAACACCCGAGAAGGACCGGAGGGGGCCACAAGCCACCTGCACCATAGGCCGGCGCGGCCCAGGCCCCGGCCGCGCCGCCCTATGGTGTGGCCACCCCTTCGACCCTCCTCGCGCCGCCTCTTCGCCTATATAAAGCCCCCGGATCGAAAACCCCGAGGCGAAAAACCACGATACGGAAAACCTTCCGTAGCCGCCGCCATCGCGAAGCCAAGATCTCGGGGGACAGGAGTCTCCGTTCCGGCACCCTGCCGGAGCGGGGAAGTGCCCCGGAAGGCTTCTCCATCGACACCGCTGCCATCTCCACCGCCATCTTCATCACCCCCGCTGCTCCCATGAGGAGGGAGTAGTTCTCCATCGAGGCTCCGGGCTGTACCGGTAGCTATGTGGTTCATCTCTCTCCTATGTACTTCAATACAATAATCTCATGAGCTGCCTTACATGATTGAGATTCATATGATGATGCTTGTAATCTAGATATCACTATGCTAGTCAAGTGAGTTTTACTTATGTGATCTCCGGAGACTCCTTGTCCCACGTGTGTAAAGGTGACAGTGTGTGCACCGTGTGGGTCTCTTAGGCTATATTTCACGTAATACTTATTCACTCGTTGAATGGCATAGTGAGGTGCTTATTTATATCTCTTTATAATTGCAATGTGTTTGTATCACAATTTATCTATGTGCTACTCTAGCAATGTTATTAAAGTAGTTTTATTCCTCCTGCATGTGTGCAAAGGTGACAGTGCGTGCACCGTGTTAGTACTTGGTTTATGCTATGATCATGATCTCTTGTAGATTGTGAAGTTAACTATTGCTATGATAATATTGATGTGATCTATTCCTCCTACATATGCATGAAGGTGACAAGTGTGCATGCTATGCTAGTACTTGGTTTAGTCTTTTGATCTATCTTACACTAAAGGTTACTAAAATATGAGCATTATTGTGGAGCTTGTTAACTCCGGCATTGAGGGTTCGTGTAATCCTACGCAATGTGTTCATCATCCAACAAGAGTGTAGAGTATGCATTTATCTCGTTCTGTTATGTGATCAATGTTGAGAGTGTCCACTAGTGAAAGTCTAATCCCTAGGCCTTGTTCCTAAATATCGCTATCGCTGCTCGTTTACTGTTTTACTGCGTTACTACTGCTGCGTTACTACTGCTACCATATTACCAACATCAACTACACGTCGTTGCTACTGCTTATTCATACCACCTGTATTTCACTATCTCTTCGCCGAACTAGTGCACCTATTAGGTGTGTTGGGGACACAAGAGACTTCTTGCTTTGTGGTTGCAGGGTTGCATGAGAGGGATATCTTTGACCTCTTCCTCCCCGAGTTCGATAAACCTTGGGTATCCACTTAAGGGAAACTTGCTGCTCGTTCTACAAACCTCTCGCTCTTGGAGGCCCAACACCGTCTACAAGAATAGAAGCTCCCGTAGACATCAAGCACTTTTCCGGTGCCGTTGCCGGGGAGGAAAGGTAAAAGGCACTCATACTCCGGTTCCGTGTAAAGTACTTTTCTCGGCGCCATTGTGTTTGTGCTCGAAGCTATTTCCTTTAGATCCCGCAATTGCATCTTTTTGTTTCTTGTTTACACTAGTTTGGCATAATGGACAACAATGAGCTTCTTATTCTATTTCCTGATTTAAAACATGGATTGTTTGATGCGAAAATTAAAAAACCTATGAAATCTTATTTGCATGCTGGTAGTAATATTAGTATGAACGCTTTGAACACCATTGTTGATAATAATATAGAAAGTTCTAAGCTTGGGGAAGCTGGTTTTCATGATCTTTTTAGTCCCCCAAGCATTGAGGAGAAAATTTTCTTTGATGATACTTTGCCTCCTATTTCTGATGATTATAATGATAGTGGTCTTTTGGTACAACCTACTATGGAGAGTAAATTTTATTGTGATTATACTATGCCTCCTACACTTGATGAGAATAATAATGATAGCTACTTTGTTGAATTTGCTCCCGCTATTACTAATAAAATTGATTATGCTTATGTGGAGAGTAATAATTTTATGCATGAGACTCATGATAAGAATTCTTTATGTGATAGTTATATTGTTGAGTTTGCTCATGTTGCTACTGAAAGTTATTATGAGAGAGGAAAATATGGTTGTAGAAATTTTCATGTTACTAAAATGCCTCTCTATGTGCTGAAATTTTTGAAGCTACACTTGTTCTATCTTCCTATGCTTGTTACTTTGCTCTTCATGAACTTGTTTATTTACAAGATTCCTATGCATAGGAAGCATGTTAGACTTAAATTTGTTTTGAATTTGCCTCTTGATGCTCTCTTTTGCTTCAAATACTATTTCTTGCGAGTGCATCATTAAAACTCGCCGAGCCCATCTTAACGGCTATAAAGAAAGAACTTCTTGGGAGATAACCCATGTGTTATTTTGCTACAGTACTTTGTTTTATATTTGTGTCTTGGAAGTTGTTTACTACTGTAGCAACCTCTCCTTATCATGTTTTTGTGCCAAGTAAAGTCTCTATGGTAAAGTTGATGCTAGATTTGGATTGCTGCGCAGAAACAGCATTGCTGTCTGTAACGAATCTGGGTATAATTCTCTGTAGGTAACTCAGAAAATTATGCCAATTTACGTGAGTGATCCAAAGATATGTACGCAACTTTCATTAGTTTTGAGTTTTTCCATTTGAGCAAGTCTGGTGCCATTTTAAAATTCGTCTTTACGGACTGTCTGTTTTTGACAGATTCTGCCTTTTATTTCGCATTGCTTCTTTCGCTGTGTTGGGTGGATTTCTTTGTTCCATTACCTTCCAGTAGCTTTGAGCAATGTCCAGAAGTGTTAAGAATGATTTTGTCACCTCTGAACATGTGAGTTTTTGATTATGCACTAACCCTCTAATGAGTTTGCTTAAAGTTTGGTGTGGAAGAAGTTTTCAAGGGTCAAGAGAGGAGAATGATATACTATGATCAAGGAGAGTGAAAGCTCTAAGCTTGGGGATGCCCCGGTGGTTCACCCCTGCATATTTCAAGAAGACTCAAGCGTCTAAGCTTGGGGATGCCCAAGGCATCCCCTTCTTCATCGACAACATTATCAGGTTCCTCCCCTGAAACTATATTTTTATTCCGTCACATCTTATGTACTTTACTTGGAGCGTCTGTTTGTTTGTTTCTATTTTTGTTTGTGTTTGAATAAATTGGATTACATCATGATTGTGTGGGAGAGAGACACGCTCCACTGGTTCATATGAACACTTGTGTTCTTAGCTCATAATATTCATGGCGAAGTTTCCTCTTCGTTAAATTGTTATATGGTTGGAATTGGAAAATGATACAAGTAGTAATTTGCTATAATGTCTTGGGTAATGTTATACTTGGAAATTGTTGTGCTCATGTTTAAGCTCATGCATCATATACTTTGCACCCATTAATGAAGAAATACATAGATCATGCTAAAATTTGGTTTACATAATTGGTCTCTCTAAGGTCTAGATAATTTCTAGTAAGGTGTTTGAACAACAAGGAAGACGATGTATAGTCTTATAATCCTTGTAATATGTCTTTTATGTGAGTTTTGCTGTACTAGTTCATACTTGTGTTTGTTTCAAATAACCTTGCTAGCCTAAACCTTGTATCGAGAGGGAATACTTCTCATGCATCCAAATACTTGAGCCAACCACTATGCCATTTGTGTCCACCATACCTACCTACTACATGGTATTTCCTGCCATTCCAAAGTAAATTGCTTGAGTGCTACCTTTAAACAATTCAAAATTTATCACCTCTGATTTGTGTCAATGTTTTATAGCTCATGAGGAAGTATGTGGTGTTTATCTTTCAATCTTGTTGGGCAACTTTCACCAATGGACTAGTGGCTTCATCCGCTTATCCAATAATTTTGCAAAAGAGCTAGCAATGGGATTCCCAGTCCCAAATTAATTAACAAAAATAGACACTCCTCCATGGTATGTGATTGTTGGACGGCACCCGAAGGATTCGGTTAGCCATGGCTTGTGTAAGCAAAGGTTGGGAGGAGTGTCATCATAATAAAACTAAAATAAAAAGGCACTCCTTCATGGTATGAGATTGTTAGCAGTGCACCCGAGGTTCGGTTAGCCATGGTTTGTGAAAGAAAGGTTGGAAGGAGTGCCATCCAAAAATAAAATAAAATGGGAGCCGCTCTTTGAAGGTTTGTCCGGCAAGGGGTTAGAGTACCCGCTACCATTCGTTGACAACAACATACACCTCTCAAAACTTTATTTTTATGCTCTCTTTATGTTTTCAAAATCAAAGCTCTAGCACAAATATAGCAATCGATGCTTTCCTCTTTGAAGGACCATTCTTTTTACTTTTATGTTGAGTCATTTCACCTATCTCTCTCCACCTCAAGAAGCAAACATTTGTGTGAACTATGCATTGATTCTTACATACTTGCTTATTGCATTTGTTATATTGCTTTGCATTGACAATTATCCATGAGATATATATGTTATAAGTTGAAAGCAACCGCTGAAACTTCATCTTCTTTTGTGTTGCTTCAATGCCTCTACTTTGAATTATTGCTTTATGAGTTAACTCTTATGCAAGACTTATTGATGCCTGTCTTGAAAGTACTATTCATGAAAAGTCTTTGCTTTATGATTCAGTTGTTTACTCATGTCATTACCATTGTTTTGATCGCTGCATTCATTACATATGTTTATAGTATGATCAAGTTTATGATGGCATGTCACTTCAGAAATTATCTTTGTTATCGTTTTACCTCGCTCGGGACGAGCGTAACTAAGCTTGGGGATGCTTGATACGTCTCCGACGTATCGATAATTTCTTATGTTCCATGCCATATTATTGATGATACCTACATGTTTTATGCACACTTTATGTCATATTCGTGTATTTTCTCGGAACTAACCTATTAACAAGATGTCGAAGTGCCGCTTGTCGTTTTCTCGCTGTTTTTGGTTTCAGAAATCCTAGTAACGAAATATTCTCGAATCGGACGAAATCAAGACCCAGTGTCCCTATTTTCACCGGAAGCATCCGTAACACCCGAGAAGGACCGTAGGGGGGCCACAGGCCACCTGCACCATAGGCCGGCGCGGCCCGTGCCCCGGCCGCGCCGCCCTATGGTGTGGCCACCCCTTCGACCCTCCCGCGCCGCCTCTTCGCCTATATAAAGCCCCCGGATCGAAAACCCCGAGGCGAAAAACCACGATACGGAAAACCTTCCGCAGCCGCCGCCATCGCGAAGCCAAGATCCGGGGGACAGAGTCTCTCGTTCCGGCACCCTGCCGGAGCGGGGAAGTGCCCCGAAGGCTTCTCCATCGACACCGCTGCCATCTCCACCGCCATCTTCATCACCGCCGCTCGCTCCCATGAGGAGGGAGTAGTTCTCCATCGAGGCTCGGGGCTGTACCGGTAGCTATGTGGTTCATCTCTCTCCTATGTACTTCAATACAATAATCTCATGAGCTGCCTTACATGATTGAGATTCATATGATGATGCTTGTAATCTAGATGTCACTATGCTAGTCAAGTGAGTTTTACTTATGTGATCTCCGGAGACTCCTTGTCCCACGTGTGTAAAGGTGACAAAGGTGTGCACCGTGTGGGTCTCTTAGGCTATATTTCACAGAATACTTATTCACTGTTGAATGGCATAGTAAGGTGCTTATTTATATCTCTTTATAATTGCAATGTGTTTGTATCACAATTTATCTATGTGCTACTCTAGCAATGTTATTAAAGTAGTTTTATTCCTCCTGCATGTGTGCAAAGGTGACAGTACGTGCACCGTGTTAGTACTTGGTTTATGCTATGATCATGATCTCTTGTAGATTGCGAAGTTAACTATTGCTATGATAATATTGATGTGATCTATTCCTCCTACATATGCATGAAGGTGACAAAGTGTGCATGCTATGCTAGTACTTGGTTTAGTCTTTTGATCTATCTTACACTAAAGGTTACTAAAATATGAGCATTATTGTGGAGCTTGTTAACTCCAGCATTGAGGGTTCGTGTAATCCTACGCAATGTGTTCATCATCCAACAAGAGTGTAGAGTATGCATTTATCTGTTTCGTTATGTGATCAATGTTGAGAGTGTCCACTAGTGAAAGTCTAATCCCTAGGCCTTGTTCCTAAATATCGCTATCGCTGCTCGTTTATCGTTTTATCGCGTTACTACTCGCTGCGTTACTATCGCTACCATATTACCAACATCAACTACACGCCGTTGCTACCGCTTATTCATACCACCCGTATTTCACTATCTCTTCGCTCGAACTAGTGCACCTATTAGGTGTGTTGGGGACACAAGAGACTTCTTGCTTTGTGGTTGCAGTGGTTGCATGAGAGGGATATCTTTGACCTCTTCCTCCCTGAGTTCGATAAACCTTGGGTATCCACTTAAGGGAAACTTGCTGCTGTTCTACAAACCTCTGCTCTTGGAGGCCCAACACTGTCTACAAGAATAGAAGCTCCCGTAGACATCAATCCCCATGGTGAAGCACTAGGTCGGATCAGACCCTTGGCCAACATATCGTCAAACTGTCTCTTTAACTCGATCAGCTCTTGGGGGTTCATTCGGTAGGGTCTCTGGGCTATGGGTGCGGTTCCTGGGATCAGTTCTATGATGAACTCGATGTCACGGTCATGGGGCATACCGGGCAATTCCTCCGGAAAGACATCAGGATACTCACAGACAACAGGAACTTGTTCAAGGTCAGGTCCAGAGATGCTTTTCTTACAGAAGGCTTTAGGTGAGTGTACGGTGGCGGTGTATTTTACTGGTAGGCCTTGATCATTGGTTAGGGTAATAGATTTTTGGACGCAGTTGATGTGTCCCTTATACTTAGTCATCCAATCCATTCCAAGTATTACCTCTAAGCCTTGGGCTCCTAAGATTATGAGTTCTGCTTGGAAAGGTACTCCGTGTATGATAATAGGAACTTGTTTGCAGGATAGCGGGTTTTAGCGGTGGATCCAGGAATTTTCACTAGCATGAGGCGTTTCATAATGGTTGGTTTTAGCCCACTTTTCTTAACTAAGGGTTCGGTAACGAAAGAATGAGATGCTCCGGAATCAAAAAGAACTCGGGCAGGAGTGGAGTTGACTAGGAACGTACCCATCACGATGTCCGGGCTTCCTCAGCCTCTTCGATGCGTCGGCATGATTCAGATGTCCATGGGCGGCATTGGCTTGCTTCTTGATAATCGGCTTCTTCCCTGATGCAGTCCTAGCTTGAGCTTGGTTGGGTCTTGGTGCGTTGGCGCGCTGAGGTGTCCTCATCTTGGTAGGGCACTCACGAGAGAAGTGCCTCGGCTTCCCACAAGCAAAGCATCCATCTCCTTGAGGACGAGCTGGCTGATTGGGGCGGGGGTTGTTGTTGTACCCTCCTCCTCCGGAACGGTGCTGTGGAGCTGAACGATTGGGGGCGTAGTTGTTGAGCGATGAGCTGGGGCTGGTGATGGGTTCCTCTGAGGTGGGTTGGCAGGTCTTGACGGGGGCGGACTGCGGTACTTGGGGTTGCTGGGTCCACTCTGCTGCTGTTGCATCTTGCGCTTTCTGGTTTCATAGGCAGCCTTGCGCTTAGACTCCAACATAATGGCAGCATCCACAAGCTCTTCCAAGTCAGGGTAAGGTACAACCACTAGGATACTCTGAATTTCTTCATGCAGACCATTCATGAAACGGTCGCGCTTCTTCTCATCAGTGTCCGTGTCCTGAGGGGCGTACCTTGCTAGGGTGTTAAATTTGTCGAGGTAATCCACCACATTGGAATTATTCCGCTTCAGGTTGAAAAATTCATCACGCTTCATCTTGATCAATCCCGTAGGAATGTGAGCTTTGCGGAACTTGGCGGTGAAATCCTCCCAGTTGATGACGTGATCAGGGGCTTGCATGGCTTTAACATTTTCCCACCATGCTCGTGCGGGTCCAGCGAGAAAGTGAGTGGCGAGAAGAACCTTCTCGTTGTTTCCTACGGCAGCGACTTCCAAGTTGTTTTCAATTGTGCGGAGCCAATCGTCCGCGTCGAGGGGAGCGGTACACTTGGAGAACACGGGTGGGTTGGTATTCTGGAAATCCCTAAGGCGTGATCTTGGCGCTTCTTCGCCGTGTCCTTCTCCTTCTTCGTTGTTGCGATTTCCCGCAGCGGCTTGAGCAATTTGCCGAAGGGCGGCAATGTTGGCATCACTTTCCGCGCGAGCACGCTGGCGGTCTTCCATCAAGAGACACAGGATTTGAGCCATGTCGGGATCCGGGGGTGGTGGTGGGTTTTCGGAAGAGGAACCTCCATGGCGGGTCTCAACCATCTGAGGAGGTAAAGATGATACACAAGGTAATGAGATGATGGAAAAAGAGAAATTCGGGAGTTCAAGTGCTTGTCAAGGGGAAGGAATGTGCATGCATAAGAAAAAAAAAACTTCAAAAATAAAGGAAGCATAACAAACACAATTGCAAACATTCAACCTCAAACGTCGGTACTACCCAAAAGCATCAAGTTCACAACCAACAAGGTCACATAAGGACAAACAAGTACATCGCATCGTACGGGACATCCTAACATAAAAACAAGTCTCGGGGGTGCTCATCTAGAAATCGTCGAGTGGTGCGGAAGGACCATCAAACGGGGGCTCCTCGGGATCCTCCTCATCCTCCGGAGTAGCCTCCACGGTGTGAAGTGGTGCGGGTTCTTCGGCCGCGTCGTTGATGAAAGCGCGATCATCTTCATCCTCATCATCAAGCCCGTCGAGTCCTTCCTCCTCCATGTAGTCCTCGTCATCGCTAATGAGGGCGGTGTTCTCCTTGAGGATATCCTCGCCGTCGTCCTGGGTGTTCTCGAGCTTGTCCTCGGCGTCGCGGAGGGCGGCCTTGAGGTGCATAACCTTGACCTTCAACATGTAGTTGGATTCGCGAACTCGGAGCGTCTTCTTCTGCTGACTGCGGTGCTTGAGCTTGGCCAACTTCAAATCCATCTTGAGCCCTTCAAGCTCATGCTTCAGCACCTCGTTCTCCATCCTATTGGAGTCAAGACTGAGTTGGGTCTTGAACAGCAAGTTCTCCATCTGGCACACCTGGCGTCCGAGGGGGCAAAAGTAGGGGATCATAGTGGGAATCCCCTCCTCATTGCGGCGTCCCAAGAAGGCGTGAGGAAGACCCATGGCCTCCAACTCGACACGGTGGTGGAAGACAAGGCGAGAGAGGGCTGATTGGAGCACCCTCACAAGTCCATCCTCCCATGTGCGGTCGAAGACCTGGACCTCAATCTCCTCGAGTTGCTTCACATGAGAGCCACGAAGTGTGCAGACCACCATCCAGGACATCTCGCCGTCCTTGGTGCTCTCCATCTGTCCTCCCTTTACTTCGGGTGCCAGGCGTCCAACGGCCTGTGACACCTCGACGAGGGCGGTCTCAAACAGGTAGGGAGGCTTCTTATAGCCTAGCTGGATGCTCTCAGTGAACATCGGTGGATCCATCTACACAAAAAATTTAAGTTCTTAATTAGTACATGATCAAGGTGTGCAAAATTTTAAGTGCATAAAGTAAAAACATTAAGGCTCAATGCAAGTAATATTAAATCTAAGAGAAATTAGGGGAGAGACTAGGCATTATTTCAGCATATAGTCATCTCATTTTTATTATAGAAAATAGTTTTGTACTATCTTTACGTCCATGCTAACTAGGGCTTCCTAAGGCCAGGATGGCTCTGATACCACCTCTGTGGGGACCCCGGACTAGCTGTCCGAAATACACTGTTATGCATTCAACTCACGATCCCATGATCAGTGCACCGTGAGCACATAACCGAACTGAATATCCAGATTACATCATCCATTACAGTACCGAATACATAAGTCTTACAATAGCGAGGTCACATGACCCAGTCTTACATAAATTCCACAACGGGCGAGTTCACAAACATAGCAGCGGATACACGTCAACGTCGTCGGGCCCAAGTCATGCCTTAGACCTACAGGCGTCTGACTTGGAGAGCGTCCTAGGTTGCATAGTCGTCATGATATCCTCCATCGTCTTCATAGTCCTCCTCATAGTCTGACCAAGTTAATAGCCAGGGAAAAAGCCGTGAGTACATTTGGAATTGTACTCGCAAACCATCACAAATGGGTGCTAACATAAGCTATCTAAATGAGACAAGAGAGGAAGAATAGTTTCTCTTGTGGATATAGCATGCATCAACAACTTGTGCTGACATAGCATCCCGACTTCTCAAGTGAAGGGAACACTATTGGTGTCCTATGACATCTCTATATCTTTGTTAAAGAAGATACTTCAAAAGATATCCTATGACATCTCTATATCTTTATTGAAGAAGAGTTGCATTCCTCCATCTCAATTGATGGATATGCGAGGGAAAGTCCTATGACATCTGTATATCTTTATTGAAGAAGAGTTGCATTCCTCCATCTCAATTGATGGATATGCGAGGGAAAGTCCTATGACATCTCTATATCCTTATTGAAGAAGAGTTGTTCTACATGAAACATTAGGTAAGAATTCCCCACTTGGTCTTATTTTTCCTCGACCATCTCCTTATGGTCGACACACACCCTTTTTCTGTATCCTTTCGGTACAACCAACACAACACTTTCTTTGCAAAGCATCTTTCAAAACAAAACTCAACACAGCTCGGTAACGGCCATTCCAACCGTCCATGACCGCGGACGCGGCTATTCGAATAGTTTTAACTCTGCAGAGTATGCGCACTTTCTCCACAAGAACTGATAAATCTGCCGGGATCATCCCCGGATCGTCATACGAAAGTATGCGAGACTCGAATAATCAGTCATAGTCTTTCGCCCGTCTCCCTTGGCACAAGTCCTTCCCTGCGGGCTTACCCCTTCCCGGCACCCCGGCAGCATACCTCCTTTTGAGCGTATCTCCGGCGCCATGCATGACGGAAGACCCTCAGTAATCGTCCGGCTATCAGTTAAGACAGTGTATTGCCTCCTCCAGAGCGCAACCGGCGTCGGAGGTCATCGTGACCCTCTCTAGAGAGTTGTGAAGGGTGCTTATGCCAACTTCGACAAACTACGGACTAAGCCCGTGCCCACTTTGGGTGATGTGGCTGCGCGGTATAATTGGTCCGGGCGAGTACAAAGAAACGAGTGTTGTTTTTCCCAAATTCCACCTTCACACACACATAATTCCTCCTTCCAACAATTCTGAACAAGATCCCTTTTCTTTCATAATTCATACATTCGGGCAATTCATAAAACATTTACAACAAGGTAAACCTTGAGGGGTTCCCAACCTATAGTTTCATGAGAAGGAACTAATACAACACCATGGCCGAGATGTGAGTCATCACGCCATGAGGGGTATGTGTGAGTGGCACAAAGAGGTTCATACTTGCTTAAGGTAAGCATGTAAAAAGACAACATTGGGTGGATCAAACTTTCAGATTTGTGGTACTACTATACAACATGGATGGTGAAGGTTCACTTATCTAACCAACCTTCACAAGGGTACACGGCATACTTCTCTTAAGTTGAGAATTACACCAAGATTCATGACTTTGATACCACTAGACTAGACAAAGTGGTGGGTGTGATGTAAAACTCTATCTTGGAATAGGACATGCTCATGTTGAGCATTCAAGTAGACCCAAGGGAGTAGCACGGCCATGATACCATGCATCCCTCCAACATGTGAGCAAAGATGAATAACCACCCTAAGGAAATACCCCAAATACAACCATACATAGACCAATATAGAGAGAACAACACATATAGGAATAAGATGCTTAGGGACATCAACAAATGACATCCAACACCACATCAATCAGAGTTCAAAGATGGATTGCCTTGGTTGGCTTGTCCCTGGTCCTCCTCAAATCCTTCTCCAAAGTCCTCCCCTTCAACTTCTCCCTCGTTCGTATCTAGCGTCGCCAAAGTAAACGATACATACAATCAACATATAACTCAAGAACCAAGAGTAACAAATGAAAGAGGAAAATATGCAGGGGAATTGTTTGGCAGAAACAAAACATGATTTGGCCAATTTGATAAACAAAAAGTATCAAAGTCTAATTAAAAACATCAAACTCTAATCCTATCATTTCATGTGACACATATACAATCGTAACCAGAGACGAAACATTACTAACAGAGGCTACTGGTATTTTTCCTAGATGCACAGTAACAAAACAAGATGAACACAATTGGAATCACTCAAAAACATTTATTTTTCAATTTTAGAGACTCAAAATACTAACCAGAACCAGAGATGAAGTTTTAATTATTAAAAATCGCACAAAAATCCTAAAAATACAAGGCCAGTGGAATCTGAAAGATAATTTCATACTGGTTCTAATGCAATTGGAATCACATCAATCAGAGCTACCAAACTATTTTTATTAGCAAAACAGTATACTGGCAGATTTTTATTTTTAATTTCTGTTTCACAAAATTTCAAATAATTAAAACGGGCGGGAACGCCCTGGGCCGTGCGGTGCGGTGCAGATGGGCCGGCCTAGTGGGGCTCTCCGGTGGCCGGTGATGAAAAAAAGAAAAAAAGAAAAAGGCCTGGGGCCCGTGGCGGGCCAGGCCGGCGGACGGGGCCATGCACGCCGACGTGGCCGTGCATGCGCCATGCGCCCGTCAGATCTGGATCCGACGGCCCAGATCCGGCGCGTGCTCGACGTCCGCGGCGCTCGCCGGCGCGGAGGAAGAAAGGGGCGGCCAGGAGGCTTACCAGCGGCTGGCGGCGGTGTGGCTCGACGTAGGTGGCTTGGCGGCGTGGGTGTGCAGCTCGTGGACGTCCTGGCGAGGCTCGGACACGTCGGTGTCGCCTTGCTTGGCGGCGTCTGCGTCACGGGTGTCGCCGGTGCGTCGTCGGTGTCGTCGCTCCGCTGCAGATCTGCAAAGCAGAGGGCAACGGATAGGGTCAGAGGTGGTAGGAGGAGGTGCTGGCGAGGAAGGGAAGAGAAGGAGCAGCAGGGGAGTGGCGTCGTCGATGGCTCCTCCTCGTCACCTTCACGGTGACCACGACGGCGACGGTCGTCAGGTGGTGGTGGCAGCGGCTCGAGCTGCCGCTCGAGCAGCCAGGGAGTGAGAGAGGCAGCCTGGCAGCGTAGTGAGTGGGAAGCTGAGGGGGAGAGGCGTGCCTCTGGTGGGATTTTATAGGCAGGGAGGGGCGCGGTAGTGGAAGGGGCGGTGGCGACGGCCAACGGGCGTCCAAGGGCTGGCGTCACGCGCTGGCCCCACGGTGACGTCGCCCTGGAGCGTCAGTGATGGGAGGGAGCCGAGGCGGTGCGCGGCAGACAAGGCTTGATGGCGCGTCGAGCGAGGCTCCGTGCCATCATGTCGCTGACTAGGCGTGCGCACGCGTGCGTTTTAGGGTTAGGGCTTTGGCGCGGGAGAGGGGTACTGGTGGCGTTCTGGGCCAAAGAGAGGGGGTGGTGCGGGTTAGGGTTGGGCCAGGGCAAAGGAGAGGGATGGTGGTGTTGTCCACGGCCCAAACCAGGGAAGAAAAGAGAGGGAAGAGAGAAGGGAAAAAGAGAGGGGCAGTTCCCCTCTTGTCTCTCGGCCAAAACCAAAGAGAGAAAAGAGAGAGAAGAAAAAAGCAGGGGTGAAAAGAGAGGGGCCATGCCATTGCATGTGCCATGGTGTGACCAAGGTGCATGTGCACCAATTTTTGGAAAGAAAAATTTGGGAAGGGCAAAAGGTGGTGGTGTTGGTGTAACCCTAGGTAATGAGAGGGCATTTTTCCAAATAAGGGAGGAAAGTGTTCCTCCCTATTAGGATGGTGAATGTCAACAGCACATACTAGGGTTTTTAGTAGTGAGGAAAAATAATAGTTAGGGTTGGAGTCAACACATGAAGGTTCAAACCCTACTGATCTAAAATGTGGTACTAAAATATTAACTAAGGTAACCCTCCATTTTATCAATCCTAAAGAAAATTTTAATAACAAACCTACACATGAACACAATCGAAAACTCTAGCAGTCATAAAAAGAAAAGTTTTTTGTTGGTCCAAAATTTTAAGTAGAGGTAAAAAGCAGGTTCTGAAAAGTGGGGGTGTTACAGTGTTCTTCATTTTTCAGACAAACAAATCACAAAAAAAAACTAGTTAGCATCAGCCTGTGGTCACAGTTGGAGAAAAAAGTTTGAAGCACTCTCTCCTGCACTCACGGTGTGAAACTCCGAATATTAGGGCATCTCCAACCGGGCGACCCATCCCGCGCCCGCGCGTCCGGATGGGTCGAAACGGACAAAACCGCGTCCCAGCGCGCGGACCCGTCCCTAAAACGGATGGCCGCGGCGTCCGGGACGACCCAAACCCGGCCCAAATCTTGGACGAGTTTGCATGGCCGCGGACGCGAAAGGCTGGTCGCTCGCGTCCACCCCTTGTCCGCCCCTGGCCCGCCTGACTGCCTCCCAAAACACAAGCCCGTCGCACACATCTCTCCACCGCTCCGCTGCCACCCACAGACCGGCGATTTGGGAGCGCGTCGACGCCGGCCATCGTCCTCGAGACGCCGGCAAGCGGGGCGGAAGCATAGGTCGAGGTCCCGCGCTGCTTTCGCCGCGTCATAGCAGAGTCGGAGGACGCCGCCGCCGGCACTGTTGTCCTCTCACCGTCGCGACACCTCCCGCCGTTCGCAGCTGCGCCGTTTCCGCTGGAGGTGAGCGCTCTTGCACCGTGTTTCCAGACCGCAAGTCGGCTGAGACAGCCATGCCTGCAGGTCCCTACAGAAGCATTTGGATCGCCTCCGCCTGCGAGGTGTTCGTTCAAATGCTCGAACTAAAATGTGTCCCTTTTCAGATCATGGTGGACAGCGACGACGAATACTACTTCAAGAACTTCATCGACACGTCGTCAGAAGAGGAGTCCGACGACGATTTTTTCACGGATGCTGCGATGCTCATCCACGAGCACATTGTCTCTCAAATCCCCGTGTACCGGGGTCCTTGCCGGGCGCGCGGCCGCCTTCGACCGCAAAAGAGAACGCGGCCACGACCAGCTCTACAACGACTACTTCCAACCCAATCCATTGTTCGTGCCGTCCTTGTTTCGCCGTCGTTTTCGGATGACCAGGCCGCTGTTCCGCCGGATAATGGATGGCGTCAAGATCTACGACGACTACTTCTGTGCGAAAGTGGATGCAATTGGCAAGGTCGGCCTCTCTTCGTACCAGAAATGCACGGCATCGATTAGGATGCTCGCATATGGCGTTGCCGGTGATTTCGTAGATGAGTACACACGCATGAGTGAGTCAACCGGCTTGGAATCGATGTACTGTGTTCTCGCAGAGCGTTGATCGGTTCATTCGGAGAACAGTACCTCCGGCAACCTAATGCAGAGGACACAGCTCGTCCGTTGTCGATCAACGCTTCCAGGGGTTTTCCTCGGGATGCTTGGCAGCATAGACCGCATGCACCGGGAGTGGAAGAACTGCCCCTTTGGTTGGCAGTGGGGCATACAGCCGGCCATTCCGAGGGGTGCACAGTCATTCTTGAAGCTGTTGCTTCCCATGACACATGGATTTGGCACTCATTCTTCGGAATGGCCGGATCGCACAATGACATCAATGTAGCTGCAGCCGCTCTCCGGTGTTTGATAGGCTAGCGTACGGTAAGTCCCCTGATGTGGATTTTGAGATAAATGGCCACCACTACACCAAGGGGTACTACCTTGCTGATGGTATCTATCCACCTTGGGCTACACTCGTGAAGACAATCCGAAATCCCAACTCAGAGCAGGAGGCAAGGTTTGTCAAAGAGCAGGAGGCAGCCCGGAAAGATGTCGAGCGGGCGTTTGGCATCCTCCAAGCTCGTTGGGCTATCGTCAGACACCCTGCCGCAGCCCGGGATGTGCAAACTCCGTGGGAGGTGATGACCGCTTGTGTAATCATGCATAACATGATTGTTGAGGTAGAGCGGGATGATTCACTCTTTGATAATGACTCGGGAAGGCCAAGGAGAGTTGGTTACTCCTCAAGGTGCTCCAAGCATCATTCCAGGACATTCTTCATGCGCACCATGAAATTCGAGATCTAGCTGTACACAACCAGCTTCAGGCCGATTTGGTCGAGCACATGTGGCAGCATGTAGGCAACAATGCTCGCAAACAACAATGAGGAAGGAAATCCCGAAGCCTAGAGCATTTGTATCGTTTTTTCATTTTATTTGAATAATACTTTATCCTTGATTACATGGACTATGTAATGTGTAATACATTTTGAGCATTTGAACTATTTTATATATTTTATATAATATTTTTTTGTATTTTTCTAGTGAATTTACAAGAAAAAACATACCATAAGGCGCCGCGATCCAAATCTGCCGCGTTGGACGCAGCGCGCGATCCAAACGGACGCGCGAACGCGGGGCTCCGTCCGCGCGACCACGCAAACGGCCCAAAGACAGCCGGGCCGCGCGT